>NC_059285.1:10798845-10806345 GCF_017591435.1 Portunus trituberculatus
AACACCCCTCAGACAACACCCCTACACATATCTAGCCTTTCATCACCCCTATACACCCTCCGCTTCATAGAAGGAAGCTTACGTGAACTTCATTATCTATCAACGCTCACTCTGTCCTCATTAATCTTCCCGGAAAAGCTATATGACAATGAACATATCATAGTTTTAACCACTCTCTCTCTCTCTCTCTCTCTCTCTCTCTCTCTCTCTCTCTCTCTCTCTCTCTCTCAGGTTAGCACGATGGATGAATAGAGGGAGGGTGAGGGGAACGGACGGAGTGAAGGAAGAAGAGAAGACCAGAGGGAGGGAAGGAGGGAAGGAGGGAGAGAGGGAAGACCAGTGGGTGGACGGAAGACCAGGAAGGAGGAAGGACAGCTACATGGAAGTTATTGGAAGCAACAAGGACAAGGGAGGGAGGGAGGGAGGAAGGGAGGGAAACAGTGAGGGAGGGTGGGGGGGTGAGTGTTCAGCTAGACGAGGTGCAGTCATCTTGAGAGAGAGAGAGAGAGAGAGAGAGAGAGAGAGAGAGAGAGAGAGAGAGAGAGAGAGAGAGAGAGAGAGAGAGAGAGAGAGAGAGAGAGAGAGAGAGAGAGAGAGAGAGAGAGAGAGAGAGAGAGAGAGAGAGAGAGAGAGAGCATAGCGCCGCATTGTAAGCTCAAGTGGTGGAGATATGGGAGGTGGAGGAGGAGGAGGTGGAGGAGGGACAGCCTGAGGGTATAAGAGGGAAGGGATAGAATGAAGTGGAGGGACATGAAGTGGAGTAAATAATCTCGAGTAGATAAACAAATGAATGAATGAATGAATGATAAAGGAAAGAAGATAGACGTTGGTAGTATCCGAGTGAATGGTAAGGAAAATAAAAGGTAATAGGTAGACAGACAAAGCATCTTAATACAATGTTTTTATCTGTTAGGTCATGTTAGGTCTAATCAGGTTAGATTAAGTAAAGTTAGGGAGCTCTATTTCCTCTTCTTTTCTTTTAGGCAATATAAATCATGAGTCGGGCAATTCATAAGTCAAAAAATGAAACACTGACACAATGCTTTATATGCTAGCTCAAGTTAGGTTAGGCTAGCTTAGGTTAAGTTAGGGAGCTTTATTTCCTCTTCTTTTCTCTAGGGCAACATTGATCATAGGAGTCAGGAAAGGCAGAAATCAAAACAAGAAACTCACACTAACACAATGCCTTATATGTTAGGTCAAGCTAGGTTAGGTCAAGTTAGGTTAAGTTATGGAGCTTTATTTTTTCTTCCTTTCTTTTGGGCAACATAAATTATAAGAGTAAATAATAAGAAACTACACTAACACGATGCTACATACGCGAGGTCATGTCGGGTTATGTTAGGTTAAGGAGCTTTCTGTTTCTCCTGTTCTTTGGGCATTAAGGATCACAGCAGTCAGGAAATACTTAAGCCATATTCCCAGACGTTTGCCAGCCATGTAGCAGTAACAGTGTGCCTCCGTATCCCCATGTACTCTGCAAACACACCTCCATTTAAGCTACCCAGTTTGCACATCCACCCGAGAGTTAGTCAAGTTACTACACACACACACACACACACACACACACACACACACACACACACACACACACACACACACACACACACACACACACACACACACACACACACACACACACACACACACACACACACCTTCTGTTCCTCCTCCACCTCTTACTCTAATGTACTGTACAAGACACTCCTCTGACCCTTAGTCCTCTCTCTCTCTCTCTCTCTGCTCTATCTACTCATCCTTTCACCATTTTTCTTTATATCCTTTCCCTTTTCCCTTCTTACACCTTTTCTCTACATAATCTCTTCCTCATTGTTATATCCAACTATCCTTTTACTTTCCCTATCTTTCGCCTTTTCCATTTCCTCTCCTCTCTTCTCTTCTCTTTCCGCCACTCCCTCACTTTCCTCTACTTATTCTGTTCCCTTCTCTCCCGCTCCTCTCCCTCCCCTCCTCGCTCTCCCCGTGGCTGAGTGGAAGGCGAAACACGAGCCTCCCACTTGTAAAATTCATCCATCCTCTCCTCCACTCAAATGTTATTTTCTCCGTGGGTTTCCGTGCTCAGATTCCTCTTGTGTCTCGGCGCCATTTTTCTGAGGTTTACGCCTCCACGCACTCACACACACACACACACACACACACACACACACACACACACACACACACACACACACGCACAGAGCTTCGTTTTTTTTTTGTCTCAGATATGAATGTTAGAGAAGGTATTAAAAAACAGGATAATGAAAAGTACAGGCGCTTCTATTTCTTTATCTTGTAACTCTCTCTCTCTCTCTCTCTCTCTCGCTGGCATCGGTGGCAAGTGGACGTGCCTGGACGAGCTCTGCTACTCCTCACTATACCACCTACGACATATACTTAGTCAGCCAGTTTTATATACTGGCTGCTCCAGGTGTGCCTCCACTCTGACCTACAAACCATGAAATAAGTACAACACAGTGAAGACCTATAGAAAATCAAGATTTTCCATGTTTACCCTGCTGTTATGATTTGAACTAAAACTCTGACGTCATCCTAACGACTGTTAGGATGACCCACTCGTTCTTCCTTCCTGCTTTCCCACTGCTACTACTTGTTGCGTTTCCAATTTACTGCCATAGTGCCCTGCCCACAGCAAGAATGGCCAACACAAGAAAGCAACACAGCCAGGCATCCGGAAAACCTACAAAACAGCCAAATACTACACTTGAGACGGTGCAGGAATTACCGCCACCGCTCGCCGCACCAACCAGGACAGATCCCGCCAGTCAAGCCGAGGCTACCACCGCTTCCAATCAAGACACCCTTCCCTCTGATGTGCCCAGTGACATTCTAAGCCTCATCGGAAACGAGCTTACCCATATGTCTGAGGAAGGTAAAGTGATAATACGTACTATAGTGAAAGCCACACAACTAATGATCAGTCATAAGGATCAAAAAATAGCTGAACTACAAAATGACATCACAAAGCTTGAAAACAGAGTTGTGCAGCTTGAAAACCAGTTAGATGAGGTAAATCAGTATGAAAGAAGAGATACCTTAATTATCAGTGGACCTGTATTGCCTCCTGAATACTCTAATGAAAATAGTGCTGAAATAATAATAAGAGCCATCAAAGACAACCTTCACCTCAATGTTACCCCTTCAGATATAAATGTGGCACATCGCTTAGGTGCTAAACGAGCACAACATAACTAGGCCAATTATTGTTAAGTTACATAGTAGACAAAAGAAAACAGAAATAATGAATGCCTGTATAACGGTTAGACCAAAGCTTTATATCAATGAGTCTCACACCTAAACACCGATCACTCTTTAAGATAATATGGGAAATCAGGAAACAACACAGGGATCTTTTACAACAATGTTACACTCAAGAAGGAAATATTTGTGTTAAACTTAAAATATCAACTCAAAAGCATATAACAACAGATGAGACCTTGAATGAATTCCTAGATAAGTATTCAATACTTAAGCAAACCACAGCTTAGGAACATCAAAATCATGTACAAGGCAAATAATTCCTATTGATATGTGACAATCATTTGTGTGTTTTATATATATATATATATATATATATATATATATATATATATATATATATATATATATATATATATATATATATATATATATTATGTGCATGACTATTATCAATGTTCCTTTCTACTCACTCTACTCTCATCCTTTCTACTTAAGTCTACCCTGATCTTTTCTTCTCACACTAACCCGTTTCCTTTATACTCTATCAAACTTTTCTCCCTTCTACTCATTCTAGCCCTGTTCCTTTCTACTTTCCCCAACAACCTGTTTCCTTTCTGCACATCCCGACCCTGTTCCTTCTACTCTCCCCAACTCTGTTTCCTTTCTACTCATTTTAACCCTATTCTTTTCTACACTTCCCAACCATGTTCCTTTCTGCTCTCGCCTACCCTGTTCCTCTCTACTCTCCCCAACCCTGTTCCTCTCTGCTCTATTCAACCCTGTTCTACTCTGTTCTCTCCAGCCCTGTTCCGTTCTGCTCTCTCCAACCATGTTTCTTTTTACTCATTCTAACCCTGTTCCTCACTATATCACTGTTCTTGTCTACTCACTCCAATACTGTTCCTATTTACTCATTCCAACATTGTTCCTGTCAACTCACTCTAAACCTGTTTCTATCTGCTGACTCCATTCCTTTTCCAGCCATTCCTTCCACAGCTTTTTTTCCTTTCTCCAACTACCATATCTTACCATTGCTTCCGCTACTCCGCCATATAAATTCTCTACCAATTACTCGTTTTTGATAATACGGTCTTGATTTAATTTAGTTTCTTTTCACTTGATTCCTATAGTATTCACTGAGATATCTTGTCCTATATAATAGATTTATAATAACTGCACCTGGAGAGCCATGAACTAAGTTTTTGATATTAGTAAATCATTTTTATTATATTTTACTATCTGAGTTTACATATTTTCTTTTTTAGGCATATTGTGCAATATACATTTTATGGAAAATTTATATAAATCACTTTATAGTGATAGCATCCATGATACAAATACACCTGCATCTACTTTTGACATTAACATAATAAACAAAATAAATGGACAATCAGATATTGGCTCTCTGTCTAGATACTACAATACTAATGAGTACATCTCTGAAGTAAAATATAAAGATGATGGATACATTAACATCATAATAGATCAAACCATAAGAACCTTGATCTATTCAAAACATTCCTAAATGGTCTCCCAAAGTCACCAGATGTTATTGCATTCACCGAAACTTGGTTGCAAGATTCTTCCAAACACTTATATTCTCTTGATGGTTATGTCTCACATAATCTCGTGAGAACTAATAGAGAGCATGGTGGCATAACAATTTTTATTAAGGATATTTTTTCCTTTGAATTAATCAAAGAATACTACTTCATAAATGATGATATAGAAATCTGTACAGTTAGAGTCAAAATATTGAATACCTCATATGTTATGTCAGTTATCTACAGGCCCCATAGTAAGCATATAGCAGTTAATAAATTCACAACTATTACCAGTCAGATATTATCAAATGACATATTCAGATGTAGGAAAAGTATCCTACTTGGTGATCTTAATATTAACCTTCTGGAACATTCAACTCATCTTCCTTAATGCAATGCAAGCCCTAAATTATTTTCCACATATATCTCGCCCAACAAGATTCCCAGACAACCCTGATCTTGGACAACCTTCCTTACTTGATCAGATCTGGACAAACTTTACTCCACCATCTTCTTCTGGCATTATCCATTTCATTCTGTCTGATCATTTGTCTATATTTATTAATATAACTTTAAATTTTGCTTTAGACTATAAACATAAAATCACTTTTAGAGTATTCAATGGTTCAAATCATAACCTTTTAACAAATAAATTATCTAAATTAACTGGGATGAGCTCTTATCTTCTCCCAATACAAATGATAACTTTAATGCTTTTCATGATAAGATCTATACATTATATAATGAATGCTTCCCTCTAAAAACAAAATTCATTTCTACTAAAAGATTACAAAACCCTTGGATCTCCAGTGGTTTACTTAATTCTATAAAGTATAAATGCACACTTTTTAAAAACTATAAATTGGGTTTATTATCACATTCCTTTTACAAAAACTACCGTAATTATGTTACAAAACTTGTTAAAGAAGCAAAGTCTATTATCAAAATTTTTTTTTTTGCAATTTCAGAAATGATACCAAAAAAATATGGAAAACAATAAATGAGATTAGAAATAATTCCAACTTGAAGCACAACAAAACAACCCTACAATATAATAACTCAACTTTAGAAAAGCTCCTTAACATAGCTGAGGCGTTTAATAACTACTTTTGCAGCATTGCCCCAGAACTAAGTGATAGACTACCTAACTCGCTCATAAACCCAACCCATTATTCAAAAGCCAATTTTCAAAATTCTATGATGTTGCCAGCAATATCTACTTATGATACCATAAATATTTTAAAATCGCTAAAAAATAAAAACTCTAGTGTAAATGAGATTTCAGTTTCAGTAATAAAACACAACTCTGATATTTTTTCCATACCGTTGACCACCCTCTTAAACCATTCTATCAAAACAGGGACTTTCCCTTATATATTGAAAAAAGCAAAAGTCATCCCTATCCTGAAAACTGGCCCGAGTAATAATCCTAAAAACTACCGCCCAATCTCAAACCTCAATATTTTCTCTAAAATCTTTGAATCCTTGATGAAAAATTTCCTGATAAGCTACCTAGAAAAAAAAGAAGATTCTAAATCAAACGCAATTTGGATTTAGACGTAATCATAACACTTTCCAAGCACTAAATCTCTTTTCTTCAGACATTTACTCAGCTCTCGACAACAAGCTATCAGTCCTGTCTATATTCATTGACTTTGCCAAGGCTTTTGACACTGTAAATCATAAAATTCTTTTAGACAAATTATATCATTATGGCATTCGTGGTCCCATCCACTCATGGTTTACAGATTACCTAACCAACAGAACCCAACAAACTGTATTTGAAGGTGAATTTTCCACATTAAAAAACAATCACCTTGGAGTTCCTCAAGGCAGTATCCTAGGCCCAATTCTCTTTTTGCTTTACATAAATGACATATCTGATATATTCACACACTCCAAAACCATCTTATTTGCAGACGACATGACACTTTACTGAGCTGGTCCTCACCCTGAACAATTGATTACAACATTAAACACAGAACTACATCAGTTACACCAATGGTGCATATCTAATAGACTTACCATTAATACTGATAAAACATACTTTATGTTGTTTACAATTAAAAACTGATAAAACATATCACCGTCTACCTCCACTCCAGATCAATAACAATAATATTTCAAGATCCTCCCACATTAAATTCCTTGGTGTAACCTATGACGATTCCATGAACTTTAAACTTCACATTGAAAATCTCACCCTACGAATATCCAGACATATAGCCTTACTCCATCAGAGTAAAGACTTAATGCCTCCATACGTACTGAAGTGTATTTATTATGCTCATATCTACCCACTACTTGCCTATTGCAATCCAATATGGTGCACCACTTATCCTACCTATCTGATACCACTTCAACTCCAATTCAAAAAATATGTTAGAATAATCACAAATAGCACCTACTTAGAACATACACGACTCCTATTTAAACAAACTCAGTTGCTAAGACTAGAGGACATAACAAAAATTGCTATATCCACTCAAATGTATAAAAAATGTATTCTATGCAAAATGTTGCCCCCGTCCATAATCATGATACACGTCACTGTGGCCAACTACGTCCTCCTCCCCATCGCATCTCAAAGTACCGTCAATCTACATTATACTTAGGACCTGTTTACTGGAACAATATCCTCCTAACATTAGAAATTCACCATCTGCAGCTACCTTCAAAAACAAACTAAAACAACACATAATAAGTAACTACTAATAAATACTAATTAATGTTGTCT
>NC_059285.1:10841345-10848845 GCF_017591435.1 Portunus trituberculatus
TCACTCTACCTGTCATGAATTGGCCTCCGGTGTTGCCAGAAATCAATCAATACAACACTAACTTGCAAGTGAGGAAAGAAACACGGATGGAGAGAGAGAGAGAGAGAGAGAGAGAGAGAGAGAGAGAGAGAGAGAGAGAGAGAGAGAGAGAGAGAGAGAGAGAGAGAGAGAGAGAGAGAGAGAGAGAGAGAGAGAGAGAGAGAGAGAGAGAGAGAGAGAGAGAGAGAGAGAGAAGGAAGCAGATAAACATGCAGGGAGGGAATTTCTGAGAAAGGTAGATGAGAGACTGGAGGAAAATAACAGGAAAAAATCAAGGAAAAATATGGTCCAAAGGGAGGGATTTTAGGGATAAGGAAGGGATATGGTAGTGTGATGAAGGGAGGGAAAGAGGAAGGAAGGAAGGAAGGAAGGAAGGAAGGAAGGAAAGAAGGAAGGAAGGAAGGAAGGAAGGAAGGAAAAAAGGAAGGAAGGAAGGATGAAAGGAAGGAAACAATATGGAAGATAGAGAGAGAGAGAGAGAGAGAGCTAGGGAGGGAAGGGAAGAAAGATAAAGAGAAAGAAAAAAAAAGAAAGTGAGAATGCAATGATAAAACAAGCTAAATGAAATAAGGAAAAAAGAAAAGAAATGAAAAAATAAAGAACAGGAAAAAATGGAAAAAGAAGAGAAGAAAATGGACAAAAAGAAATGAGAAGGAAGTGAGATAGAAGAAACCCGTGAAAGGGAGGGAGGAAACTGATCAAGAAAGCAAGGAAGACAAGAACGGAAGAGAGAGAGAGAGAGAGAGAGAGAGAGAGAGAGAGAGAGAGAGAGAGAGAGAGAGAGAGAGAGAGAGAGAGAGAGCGAATGAGAAAGGAAGGTATAAAGAAAGAGAACCATTTAAAGAGGGTTGGTCAAGCAGTTATGAAGCAAAGGGAAGCCATTAAGGAGAGAGAGAGAGAGAGAGAGAGAGAGAGAGAGAGAGAGAGAGAGAGAGAGAGAGAGAGAGAGAGAGAGAGAGAGAGAGAGAGAGAGAGAGAGAGAGAGAGAGAGAGAGAGAGAGAGATACTGATACTGATACATTTATTGGGCCTTAAACATATACATATATTAGATATAACAATGGGTTACGTAACAGCCAAGGTCCATTGAGTGTTGAGAGAGAGAGAGAGAGAGAAGGAGGAAGGTCAGGTCAGATCAACAAAATGTACTAAAGTAATTACCTGAGCTAATGACTTGATAATCCTGACGTGTACATAACGTGATTACAGCTGTGTGTGTGTGTGTGTGTGTGTGTGTGTGTGTGTGTGTGTGTGTGTGTGTGTGTGTGCACGCGATCAATACAATATTCAGAGGTTAACTAGAATCCCAGAGAGAGAGAGAGAGAGAGAGAGAGAGAGAGAGAGAGAGAGAGAGAGAGAGAGAGAGAGAGAGAGAGAGAGAGAGAGAGAGAGAGAGGATGGGAGGTAAGGCAACGCACGGAAGAGGAGATGGAAGCGCTGATATTTGAGGAGGTAGTGTTGTAAGAGAGAGAGAGAGAGAGAGAGAGAGAGAGAGAGAGAGAGAGAGAGAGAGAGAGAGAGAGAGAGAGAGAGAGAGAGACACTGGTGGTGGTGGTAGTGGTGGTATCGGAGGAGGAGGAGGAAAGGTGATAACGAGGGGAAGGAGGAGGAAGAGGTGAAGAGGAAGAAACAAAGACACAAATAAGGACACGTTTCAAGCAGCATGGAGAGGGTGATAAAGGAAAGGAGAATGAGATCGAAGACAATAACAGGAAGGGGAAACGTCCATTACACAGCGAAAATGAGCGATAATAAGGAAGCAGAGAAAGAAAGATAAAGAAGGGAATATAGAAGGGGAGGAGTAAAAAGTACGAAGATGGAATGGTGGGAGAAAAACTGGGTGAGATAATGAAGCTTAGCGCGGGAGAGAAAACAACTAATGATGAAAAAAAGACGTGGAATAAAGCGATTAAAGAAGAAGAGAAACAAGAGAGAGAGAGAGAGAGAGAGAGAGAGAGAGAGAGAGAGAGAGAGAGAGAGAGAGAGAGAGAGAGAGAGAGAGAGAGAGAGAGAGAGAGAACGAAAAGGAAAAAGGAACACACACATATACAAAAAACAAAACAAAACAATCAAATACCTTTAATAAGATCGAAGCAGAAACAGTTGAGGAGAGAAAAAAGTGTAGAATAAAATATCAAACCAATATTGAAAAAAAAGGAAAAAAAAAAGCAAATAAGAAAGATCAAGATAAATGTTTAATAACGCAATCATAAAACAACACGAACAAGGAAGAGCAAAATAAAACGTTTTAATAAGATCAAATAAAATAACGATGAACGAAACGACCAAATGAGAAAACAAAAAAAAAAAAAACAGAACAAATAAACACAAACATAACTTCATTTCCCGAAGGAGTAAAGTAAAAACAGCAAAAGAAATAAAAAGAAAAGAAAATAACGAAAACAAAGGAGAGAAAAAATAATAATATGGTAAGGAGCGAGAGAAAGAGAGAGAGAGAGAGAAAGGGGCAGACTTCCCTCCCTATGTCTCAAGGGAAGGAAGGAAGGAAGGAAGAAGGGAGGAAAGGAAGAGGAGAGAAGAGGCATTAGTAAGGAGAGAAGACGCGGAAAGAGAGTCAGGAGCACCTTAATCCAGCTGAGAGAGAGAGAGAGAGAGAGAGAGAGAGAGAGAGAGAGAGAGAGAGAGAGAGAGAGAGAGAGAGAGAGAGAGAGAGAGAGAGAGAGAGAGAGAGAGAGAGAGAGAGAGAGAGAGAGAGAGAGAGAGAGAGAGAGAGAGAGAGAGAGAGAGTGGGAGAGGAGTGGGTTTCTTAATATGAATCCAAGGGCGAATCTGAGAAGAAAAAAAAAGCAATGAGAGGAAATTAGTGAGAGAGAAAAGAAGAGGATAAGAAAATGGAAGTCGGAGAAGACTGATAGGTGCCATAAAAGATTCTCTTCCTCCTCCTCTTTCTTTCCTTCCCTCCCCCCTCCTTTCTCTCTCTCTCTCTCTCTCTCTCTCTCTCTCTCTCTCTCTCTCTCTCTTCCTCCCCTCTTCCTCTATTCCTCTCATATTTCTCTTTCATAGCAAAAAAGGAAACACATCAAGGCAGATGAAAATAAAGACAGAGAGAGAGAGAGAGAGAGAGAGAGAGAGAGAGAGAGAGAGAGAGAGAGAGAGAGAGAGAGAGAGAGAGAGAGAGAAAGAGAGAGAGAAAGTATCGGACACTGCACAAACTTTTCACTAACTCGTTTTTCGAAGACAATTGTAAAGTTGATTTTCATGTTTGGCATCGCAACTGCATATTTGCGACACCCTCTTCCTCCTCCTACTCCTCCTCCTCCTCCTCCTCTTCCTCCTTCTCCTCCACCTCTAGGCCCTGCTTTTCTCCACCTCTCCACCACATGATATCATCATTTTTGTTCCTCTTTCTTTCCCTCCTCTCATAATTTTCATTTCACCATTGTCCTCCGGCTCCTCCTTCTCTTCCTCCTTCTTTTCCACTCATATTCCAAACCTCACGACACGACCCACACGATTCAAGCTCTCTCTCTCTCTCTCTCTCTCTCTCTCTCTCGTACCAGCACACCTTTTTTCCCTCCGGCTGCACATTCCCAACTCTCTCTCTCTCTCTCTCTCTCTTTCTCTACACCCTTCTACACTCTCTACTCCTGCTCTTGTCCTCCCTTCTCTCTTTCCTCTCTCCCTTTTACTCTTGGCTCTCCCTCTCCTCGCTAGGCTGCTCCTCGTACCTGCCCAGAGATGCGACACAGGTAAGGGTGGATAGTAAATTAGAAACTTATTGGACCGTCTTTCACCCCGGACGGGAACTCGAGAGAGAGAGAGAGAGAGAGAGAGAGAGAGAGAGAGAGAGAGAGAGAGAGAGAGAGAGAGAGAGAGAGAGAGAGAGAGAGAGAGAGAGAGAGAGAGAGAGAGAGAGAGAGAGAGAGAGAGAGAGAGAGAGAGAGAGAGTATAAGGGGGTTTAAATTGAAAGCCAAACTAATATAATGTGGGAGAAGAAACGGGGTGTATTTTTAGTACAGAAAGGAGGCGAGCTTGGGGCGACGAAACTTTATCTGGTAGAGAGAAAGAAAGCCCGTTAATTGCGTCTCCTATTAAAGAGAAATTATGAAGTATATATCCAAAAGGGGTGAGTGAGTGAGGGAATGAGTGAGTGAGTGAGCGAGTGAACGAGTGAGTGAGTTTAGAACCTGAAATGTCTCCTACTCTCCCTCGTGACGGAATGTGTCACTTGGAGCTGAAAACATGACAGGCGCATTATGTATCTTTACAGACAATCCTATTTAGAGATGGAACTCTTGGAAAGGTAAGAGAAAAATGTATAGAACGACACAGAACGCCTTACCTGAAAGCTGATTTATCAAGAGGAGAGATATTAAATTTCCCTTTAATATTCTCAGTGAAGGCGAGCAGGCGAACGTTCACTAGAAAAGAGGTTTAGTTCAGGATTATTAAAGATGATACAGGCAGAAGGAAGGCTGTGGTTAAGTGACACCGTGCGATGTTGATTTGTCAAGCCTCGACAGAAACAACATCTGGACTTGAAATGTGACAGACGGCTGAATGCTTCTACTTGTAATGTGCTTCTTGTTGAGGCGATAAGACAACTACATATATATATATATATATATATATATATATATATATATATATATATATATATATATATATATATATATATATATATATATATATATATATATATATATATATAAAGGAGAGAAATGTCATGTGGAGATATGTATGATATTGAATGTAACACCATTAATGAATACCGGGAAAAGAGAACACAAGAGAATAGAGGTTGGACGAAAAAATATTTCAATACTCGTATATAATAGACTAAATAGCATGAGAACATTCTAACGCAACACTTTTGAAAGAATAGGAAGCCTGAAACAACGGTATAAGATGATTGTAAAACTGCAATACACGTCTCAATGTCACAGACGAGAGGAAAAACTTAAAAGAAAGAAAACAAAGGATAAAAAAGCCCCCCAAAATAATAAAAAGCAAAATATGTGAATTATATAAAAAAGAAAATAAGAGCAAAAACGAGAAGAAAATGAGGAAACAATAGAAACAGAAAAAAAACACGAACATAAACATTAGAAAAAACAAGATAAAACTAGGAAAACAGACGAAAAAAAGACAGAAGATCCCCCTCAGCAATATAACGAAAACAATTAATTTCTCCCAGGGCACTTAGCAGCCGCGACGGACGGAAGGAGGGACAGTCTCGAGTGGCTGGAAGAGGAAAGGAAGGCAAATATATATACTCTAATACCCGAAGTCAATTGAATCCCATGGCCTCCTCGTCTTCCCCAATTGGCCAATATTATTCGCAATTGCCCCTCAACTCAAGACCCGCATGGAAAACGAGTCAAGATCCGAGACACCAACACTCGTGATTCGAATCTACCAATTTCGAACCATTTCACACTGTTCAGGTGGAGAGAGAGAGAGACAGAGAGAGAGAGAGAGAGAGAGAGAGAGAGAGAGAGCCTACGTATTTAAAAGTAAGTGAAATGGAAGCAAAATCTGAAAAAAAGCAAAATAAAAGAAATATATAAAGGCAAAATAAAAGGCACAATAGAAAATATAGGAAAGAAAAACTAAATGAAAACGATAAGAGAAAAAACCTTCAAAACAAGACTAGAAATATAAAAAAAATAGAAGAATGGTAAAAATTAAATCAAAACCATAAAACAGCGACAAAAATGAGAGGCAAAAAGAGGGACAGCTCAAAATAAAATGGGACCTAAATCCAACGCGGCCAAAGAAATTTGAGGGGAAAACTGGAAAACACAAATAATGAGAACACCAATTTGCAAGGATATGAAAGAGGGGGGGAAGGGAGGCATAGGGAGTGGGGTAAGGGGGTGAGGGGAGATGTGGGAAGAGGAGGGAAGAGGAGAAGGAGGGGAAAAGAGGAGAGGGAGAAATGAATGGAGGGGTGATAAAAAAAGGAGGGATGGGTAGAGGAGGGTAGGAATGTGGGAGGTGAGGGATAATGGGAGGAGGAGGAGGAGGAGGAGGAGGAGGAGGAGGAGGGAAGAAGAGAGGTTAGAAGATGATAGTAATGACGTAACCGGAAATTCTATGCATACGAAATGGACTTCTGTGTTTCCTCCCCTCTTCTCCACTTCCCCACTCACCTCCCTTCCTCCCTCAGCTGTTTTCCCCCTCATCCCAGCAAAAACATCTCTTCCCACTTTTCTTTCTATCTCCTAATCATATTTTCACCTTTCTACCATATATTTCGACAACATTTCCCATTCCTTTCCTTTCTAGCCTTCTCTCTTTATCTCCATGTCTCTTCTTCATTCTTTATCTTTCCTTATCCTGTCAGCGAGTGAGAGAGAGACGGAAAGCGGTAGAGGGATACGGGGCATACATAGAGGAGAAAAACTAAGGAAATACAAAAAAAAAAAGAGCACAAGAATCTAATTAAAACCATTCACTACCAGGACGCGTATTCATAATTCATTCTGGTTACTATTTGGTGATTTCATGCAGCTTCAGATACTTATGTGGGGGATTAGCATACTAAAGACTCTGGCCATTAACCTTCAGACCTCCATAGACGCTTCCTAATGCAAATAAAAGCGTCTAATCACATAAACAGCTCACGATAAAAAATACATACCAGTACTGAAGGGGTTAACATTCTTTGATAACTGTTTCATTAATGGTAAAGGGAAGATAATGTAGGAGTTTGAAAAGGAGGAGGAGGAGGAGGAGGAGGAGGAGGAGGAGGAGGAGGAGGAGGAGGAGGAGGAGGAGGAGGAGGAGGAGGAGGAGGAGGAGGAGGAGAAGAAGGAGGAGGAGGTATGATGCATCGCGTTTCTGTGTTGTATTTGTGAAGTCATAAATCATAATAAATTAGCCAGGGAGAGAGAGGTACAAACACAAACACACACACAAACACACACTCGGAAAAAATCAAATAATCATAACATCAAGATCCGAGAAAATCGTGTTGGAACAAGAAACAGGACGTGAGTGTTTTTCATCATTAATTGCATAATCTTATGTTTTATTGTTGTATGCATTTGTTTTTTATTGCAGCTTAAAGTCTGAATTTGTTGATTTATTTGGTCATAATGATAATAATAATAATAATAATAATAATAATAATAATAATAATAATAATAATAATAATAATAATAATAATAATAATAATAATAATAATAATAATAATAATAATAATAATAATAATAATAATAATAATAATAATAATAATAATAATAATAATAATAATAATAATAATAATAATAATGATAATGATAATAATAATATTATAATTATTATCATAATTGTTACTATTATTATTATTATTATTATTATTATTATTATTATTATTATTATTATTGCTATCATTATTATCATAACTACTACTACTACTACTACTACTACTACTACTACTACTACTACTACTACTACTACTACTTCTACTACAACCACTACAAATAATGAAAATAATGATAATAGTAATGATA
>NC_059285.1:10853845-10856345 GCF_017591435.1 Portunus trituberculatus
GTGTGTGGACGGCATACATGGGGACAAGAATAATGACAAAAATTACGAAACTTGAGGAAAAGTTGGCAAAAAAATACACACAAGAAAAAGAAAGTAAGCAGAAGGAGGAGGAGGAGGAGGAGGAGGAGGAGGAGGAGGAGGAGGAGGACGACGACGACGACGACGACGACGAGAACACGAGGAGGAAAGAGGGATGTAGTTTCCCGTGGAGGATAAGGAAAAGAGGAGAATGAAGAAATGTTAATTCCAGAGAGAGAGAGAGAGAGAGAGAGAGAGAGAGAGAGAGAGAGAGAGAGAGTGAGTGAGAGATAACCCTCCGAATAGTGACAGTTTCTCTAGATGTGTAATAGTGAAAATAATTAGTCTCCCACGCTCCCCTTTTTAATTAATGTGTTTTCCGATTCGATTGACATTTTTCCCCTTTCCTTCCCTCCCTTAAGCCCTATTTGCATTTATTTTCCTCCGCCGGGTCATTTACGCCTCCTGAAATTGATGCTGCGAGGACATTAATTTCCTGGGCTTGTTTTTTCCCTCTATCTGTTTTTTTCCTCCGTTTTGTCTGCGCACTCTGCTCATGTAAGGTTGGAGCGAATCAAGGGAATAAATTTAAGTCACAATGAATTCATATCTTGTTTTTCTTGTTTCTTTTTTATATGTCTATTTCGTTGTGAGCAAATATCATATACATGTGTGATTAAATGTTAAGGAAAGTATATAATTGTAATAATACTACGCCGTCCACATCCTCGTTTTCTTTACGTCGTACAAGAGCGAGTGCACGTAGATAATACATTTCACTTGTTTATTTTATTTTTTTCTCTATTTCAATTACTGGAACCAACTCTTCACTATTTTTCTCTTTCTCCAGTGATAAATTAATGCAGAGTTGGTGCCTTCAGCCTTCGTTAAACAACCTCCTCTTCCTCCTCCTCCTCCTCCTCCTCCTCCTCTTCTTCCTGCTCCACCTCCTCTTCTTATAATTCCTTCTCCTCATACATGCCTTTACCTGACGTACGATCCTATTCCTCCTCCTCCTCCTCCTCTTCCTCTTGATTCTGCTCCTTCTCCTCGTTCCTTCTTTAAAACATCCACGTGGAGATAAGGCGACGCGAAATGATATTAATCGCAGGTTTTCCTCATGAATAGCGCAATGCCGTCACCATTTTCCCCCGGTCATTATGTATGCATTATCCTGTCACTCGAACAAAAGCTTGGATCTAATGAGTCTCGGGGCTGCACCAGGCTTGGGGTTTGTCCCTCTACTCGGGGTGACGCCACGAGGGAAAGAGAGAGGCTGAAAAGGAAGGAAGGAAAGGTGCCAAATGGTTATGTATAGCAGTTCCTGGCAACCCTTCCTTCCTCTTCCACCCTCTCTTTTTTCTGCTTTCTCTCTCTCTCTCCGCCTCTTTCCTCATCTGACATCATCAGCTGATTGGTGTAAACAAACCTCACTTGGGTTAATCGAGACGCGACCCACATCTAAGCCACTCCAGTGCATGTTAACGCTGTTGTTTGTGTCTGTGTTCAGAAATCTTCTCTAATTTTCGATCTAATTTTTCTTTGTGATTATTAGTCTTTCCTTTTCTTTTGTAAGTGGTAAGAAGGAAGGTACGATTGGTTTCTTCTGGTTGAAATTGATTAGTATGGTTATTTTTCTTTTTACATATTCTTTTTCTTATTTCATTTCGGTTCTTGCTGCTATTTTCTTCGTGTTCAGCTGTGATTTCCTTGATTAATATACACTCTCCATCCTTTCATGCTCTCTCTCTCTCTCTCTCTCTCTCTCTCTCTCTAGCTACCAACGCCCCACCGTCCCTCCCTCCCTTTCTTCAGCCGACAAAATTTCCCTTCGGTCTGAAAATAACATCAATAGCAAGTGACAAAGGCTTAACTTAATCAGCGCAGAAACATTCCCAGCGTTTCATCCCCGACCACGTATTTCTATCTGAGCATTATTGACTTAATTTAACTGTAGCGCACGGGGAACGCAAGCCACTGAATTATGAAAGGTTTGCCGAGCGCCCCTCCGACTCTGCATCTGATTGGGTTATGGAACGCCTCCGGTTATTTTACTCTGCCAATTGGAACCTGAGCGTAGTGTCTCTCTTCCTGCTGGTGGTGATGGTGGTGATGGTGTTGGTGGTGTTGGTGGTAGAGTTGAAATTGTTGTTGCTTTTGTTAGCTATTATTGTTGTTGTTGTTATTGTTTTTTTCATTTTTTTTTGTTGGTGGTGGTTGTTTATAATGATGATGGTGATGGTGGTGGTGGTGGTGGTGGTGGTGGTGGTGGAAATAAGAGCCATAGTAGTAATGGCCCCCAAAAGCAGTACTCGTAAAAGCAGTAGTAATGACATACCAATAAACTATATGCAACCATCAATCATCCTTGATTAGCATTGCACGCACACCCACTCACACACACACACACACACACATCATGTACGCTCATACAGCACAACAGTTTCCAATGGAAGTAAAAGAAGATAAAAAAGTAACATAT
>NC_059285.1:10863845-10866345 GCF_017591435.1 Portunus trituberculatus
TTGATGTTTAAGGAAAGAATGGATACATAAGAAATGGAGTGGATGATGCGGAGAAAAAAATATACACAATACGAATGCGATGAATGTAATTAAGAACAACAGCAAGATATTAATATAATAAATTTGTATTACAGATTTATAAAGATGATAACATAAATATAGTGATCAGACCAAGAGAGAGAGAGAGAGAGAGAGAGAGAGAGAGAGAGAGAGAGAGAGAGAGAGAGAGAGAGAGAGAGAGAGATGGCTGGTAAGTTCATAATTACAAACTGATGAAGGAAGAAAAAAACGAATATTTTCTAACTAAAAAGAAACACATTCATCATAATCTCTCTCTCTCTCTCTCTCTCTCTCTCTCTCTCTCTCTCTCTCATATCCATTAAGTAACTCCACAAATAAATAACACAACAAACAGCAATGGAAACAAACACACAGCTGAGAGAATAAAATGTAAATAAAATAAATAAGATTCCAATGCACGACAGTTGACGACACATGTACGACAGTTTCCTCTCATCCCTTGGTATCATAATGAACCTCGCGGACGATGACTTACGATTTTTTTCCTCTTTTTTTGCGTTTATTTTTTCCTTGCGAACAATGACCGATTTTTTTTCCTATTTTTTCCCATATTTTGCGATATTTTTTTCTTTTCTTATCTATTTTTATTTTTGTATCTCTTTTTTTCTTATTAACAATTTCCTACTTTTTTTTTATTATTTAGCGTTTATTTTTTCTATTTTTATTTGTGTGTATGTAAATCAGTCTCTTTTCTTGCCTTATTTACATTTCCCTATTTTCTTGGCGTTTATTTTGTTTTTTCTTCCTTTATCTACTTTTTATTTCTATCTTAATGTATATCAGTCTTTTCTTTTTCTGATTTACAGCGTTTCTTTCCTACTTCTTTTTTTTTTAATTTAGCGTTTACTGTTCAACTTTTTTTTTTTTTTTTTTTTGTCCTTATGTATATCACCTTGTTTCTCTTTCCTATTTACACCTATTTTTTTTTTTTCTCATACTGTTGACTGATTCTTGGTTCCATTTTTCCTGTTCATGTAGACGTTTTCAAAGGCGAACTTATGGATGAAAAAAAAAGCCTGTGTGTATTTTTTCTAGTTTGGTTTTTATTATTTTTTTTTTCCGAGGGTTACAGTTTCAAAACTCTGGTTGAATACGCCCAGAAAGAAAAGAATGAGATAAAATTGCACCAAAAGTTGAACGATGACTAGACAGATAGCTGGGTGAACGGACGAGAGAGAGAGAGAGAGAGAGAGAGAGAGAGAGTAGAAAAGATAGTTACTAGGCAGGTGGGGAGACACAAGTGCTCGTTAGTCAGCCAGGTTGGAGGAAAGGAGAAGAGGAGGAGGAGGAGGAGGAGGAGGAGGAGGAGGAGGAGGAGGAGGAGGAGGAGGAGGAGGAGGAGGAGGAGGAGGAGAAATAGAGAGAAGAAATGTAGGAGTTTTTTTGGAGACATCATATTATAAGACGCAATCTAAGGTTAGTTGAAACGTACTTTTGCCACAGTGGAGAGAGAGAGAGAGAGAGAGAGAGAGAGAGAGAGAGAGAGAGAGAGAGAGAGAGAGAGAGAGAGAGAGAGAGAGAGAGAGAGAGAGAGAGAGAGAGATTTCAATTGCACTTCCTTACCTGTCCTTTCATTACCTAGCTGTCACTCACAATATCCTCTGTGCCTTCATTTTGTGTGTGTGTGTGTGTGTGTGTGTGTGTGTGTGTGTGTGTGTGTGTGTGTGTGTGTGTGTGTGTGTGTGTGTGTGTGTGTGTGTGTGTGTGTCTCTCTCTCTCTTCTCTCTCTCTCTCTCTCTCTCTCTCTCTCTCTCTCTCTCTCTCTCTCTCTCTCATAAGAAGCTCGTGATAGGTTGCGCTAAAAATAAACAAACATTAATTTTCTCCACACCATTTTCCAGAGTCATAAATAAATAAAGCAAGGAATATCACAAGTTTACCTTCAATGATTTCTTTCCCGAACTTTTCACGTCTTGTCTCGTATTCAATGGCCGTAAAAATGAACGTTCAATAAAGAAAAAAAAAATATTACGCTCAGTACTTATGAATTTCAAGTGACTTATAAAACGATCCATTAACGCTTTGGCAATGTCGGGTTTCAATTCGATCCTGGTGAGTCTACTGTGTTATCTTTACTGTGATTCGATGATAGCAGATAGAAACGTAAGACCGAAATAGATAAGTAATTGATAAAGGTAGGAAAAAAAATAGTACACGTGGCATTTGGTAGAAAAAAGGCCGAAAGTAGCTTGAAACTAATTCTTTATCCCATCACGTATCCTACTTTTAATTACTTGAAGAGAGAGAGAGAGAGAGAGAGAGAGAGAGAGAGAGAGAGAGAGAGAGAGAGAGAGAGAGAGGCAGCTGGGGCCATTCATCAAGGTCCAGTAGGAAGCCTTTTAAGTCCTCTCCTACCCCAACACTCCAGTCCTCTCCCTCACTGACTCCCTCCCTCCACACACACACACACACACACACA
>NC_059285.1:10873845-10876345 GCF_017591435.1 Portunus trituberculatus
GTCAAGACGAGTTACGTAATAAGAGAAGAACAGAAGCTGATTGGACCTAACCAGTTTTCTCGCCGCCGTGACGACACCGACCTGACAATTGGTGCTGTTGGGTTAGTTTAGGTATGGTTAGGCAGAGTTAGGTCACGTGACGCATAAGGGAGGCTGGCGCTTGGTTGTGGTGGTATTGGTGTGTTCATATGTGGTGGTGATGATGATGATGATGAACGGAAAAGTATGAAACTAATTACATGGCTCTTGAAAACTTCACAGCTACTCACCTGGATATGAAAATTAAATAGTAAAGTAATAATAACCTTCAATAACAACAATTACTACTAAAACTACTACTACTACTTACTACTACTACTACTACAACTACTACTACTACTTCTACTGTCTTGACTAAAAGAGCACCAATGTATTTTCTTTATTCAGACAAGGTGGTAAGATAGATAGATAGATAGATAGATAGATAGATAGATAGATAGAGAGAGAGAGAGAGAGAGAGAGAGAGAGAGAGAGAGAGAGAGAGAGAGAGAGAGAGAGAGAGGGCATATATCTTTTTTGCGTCCCTCCGGAAAGGAGTGTGTCATGTGAGATTATCTTTAACGCAGAAAGCTTGTAGTCTGTGTAGAGCATGAGAATCCTCACTCTCTCTCTCTCTCTCTCTCTCTCTCTGTGTGTGTGTGTGTGTGTGTGTGTGTGTGTGTGTGTGTGTGCTGTCACACTCACTCGTCTTACTCGCACACACCTCAACCTAATGCACTCACTCCCTCCTCCTCCTCTTACATACACGCACACACCACGCACACTCACACACAAACCAGACACACACACACACACACACACACACACACACACACACACACACACACACACACACACACACACACACACACACACACACATACACAAGCAACATGCAACCAACAGCCAGTCTTTTTCTTGCTTTAATTATACCTTTGTAGCTATTCGTGTGTGTGTGTGTGTGTGTGTGTGTGTTGCAACTTTTAATAGAATCACGTATTACATACATGCATGTTCCATACACGCTAACAAAGAAGCACCTACACACACACACACACACACACACACACACACACACACACACACACACACACACACATTAAAAGCAGGTCATGTAGAAATGGTTAATCATTATTTTCGTTCACTATTATTACCTTTCAAATGTAAAGGTAACACACACACTCACGCACGCACACTGTTTTCGTGCCTATCTTTAGCAGAAAGGTAATTCATCACACAAGACACATGCAAAAGATTATATGTATGTGGTGCACTTTATGTATGCGTTTATTGTGTTCGTATGTATCTTTATATCTATGTAAAGAAACGTATGAATGATAAAATATAACAAACACAGGTAAGAAACTTTATATTTGTTATTTTTCTTTACTTACAACCATGGAATGTGTGTGTGTGTGTGTGTGTGTGTGTGTGTGTGTGTGTGTGTGTGTGTGTGTGTGTGTGTGTGTGTTTTCATACATGTGCGTGTACATGAGGTGTTACTGTAAAGATGTTTCATATTGCCAAAGAAGCAAAAAAAAAAAAAAAAAAAGAATAAAAGAAATGTTCACGAAGCACTTGGGGGAAGCAAACTGTTTTCCCTTCTTTTGCGTGCCTGTAATGTGTGTGTGTGTGTGTGTGTGTGTGTGTGTGTGTGTGTGTGTGTGTGTGTGTGTGTGTGTGTGTGTGTGTGTGTTTCTAGAACTAAACAAAATTATAAGGAGGCACCGTTGCTCAATCATAATGATTAGTAATAATAATATTAATAATAATAATAATAATAATAATAATAATAATAATAATAATAATAATAATAATAATAATAATAATAATAATAATAATAATAATAATAATAATAATAATAATAATAATGGTAATAATAACATCAACAATAATAAAACTGTAATAGTAACAAAAATGTAATTACTTTATGCACTTGTTATGTATTACTTTTACCATGAATAAATAGCACTATCACTAAAACATTTCATCACAGTACACACACACACACACACACACACACACACACACACACACACACACACACACACACACACACACACACACAATGCCTTTTGACCTCGCTTGGTAGGAAAATGTGGAAGTGAACGTGGAGGGACTGAGGAAGGATGGAGGGAAGCAAGGAGGGAGGAGAGAAGCAAGGTGGAAGGTGGAGGAGAAAGGCAGCAAGGGGAGAAAGAATGAAGGAAGGAAGGAAGGAATTGATGATGTAGAGGAGATAGGGAGAGAAGGAGGGTGAAAAGGTGTATGGAAGGGGGGGGGGAGGAAAATGGAGTGAGGGAAGGCAGGAGTGGAAAAGTTCATCTTCATTTTATATAAAGATAAAACGTTCCGTGCTTTTCTTTTTTTCTTTCATTTATGTATAATCATGGCGCCGCTTTACGTAATATTCTCTCTCTCTCTCTCTCTCTCTCTCTCTCTCTCTCTCTCTCTCTCTCTCATTTCCTCCCAGGTCAATGTA
>NC_059285.1:10893845-10898845 GCF_017591435.1 Portunus trituberculatus
TTAGAAAAGGGATAGGAATGATTGGTGGTAGATCAAAGATGGAAGGATGAGTGACGGAGGAGGAAGTGCGGGAGGGGTAGGAGGTAAACGGAGAGAGAGAGAGAGAGAGAGAGAGAGAGAGAGAGAGAGAGAGAGAGAGAGAGAGAGAGAGAGAGAGAGAGAGAGAGAGAGAGCCATGATGATTTGGAGAAAGGTGGAGTGGAGGGCCTCATTAATTAAAGCTTTTATAGAAGGCAAAGAACATTTATTATTAAATTTGCCATTTTCTACGAGGCTTGAATTAGTTGTGGGGGAAATGATTTGCTATTGATGATATAGAGTGGGGACAAATGCTATTACTCTCTCTCTCTCTCTCTCTCTCTCTCTCTCTCTCTCTCTCTCTCTCTCTCATATAAACTTTGACTTTTCTCCAAATTTTTCCCAACCACGATATAAAAGAATAAATATATAAAGGAGGAGGAAGGAAGACAACACCAATTGATCATCTTCAGTCCGGGAAGGAGAAAGAGAGAGGAAGGGAAGGAAGGAGGGAGGAGAGGAGAGGATGGGAAAGAGAGGGGTGGGAGGAAGAGAGGGAGGGGCCTGTTCCATCAATCTCCCTCACTCTATTAATCACTGATCACTTGCCTCCACCACGGACGATCGATGGAGGGATGGAGAGAAAAGATGGAGGAAAAGATGGAGAGTGAGATGAGGAAGGAATTGACCGATCATGGAGAGAGAGAGAGAGAGAGAGAGAGAGAGAGAGAGAGAGAGAGAGAGAGAGAGAGAGAGAGAGAGAGAGAGAGAGAGAGAGAGAGAGAGAGAGAGAGAGAGAGAGAGAGAGATAATGTATTTATGCAAACAGAAAACTTCAAAACGTATAGGTACAGTACCTAATGTTCCTCTTAGCGCAAACACAAACACACACACACACACACACACACACACACACACACACACACACACACACACACACACACACACACACACACACACACACACACAATCCCAACCTTGTTCGTATTCTTAATCTGATAAAAAATAAGTGTATAAACTGTTAAGCACCCTAAATTACATTAATAAACACATTAGAAACAATCTCTCTCTCCCTCTCTCTCTCTCTCTCTCTCTCTCTCTCTCTCTCTCTCTCTCTCTCTCTCTCTTTCGTTTCGTTTTTCGTTCTTTTCTGATGCAAAAATTCCTCTGGTCTGGAAAAGTTATTGTTTACAAAATTAACTTGCGTAGTAGCGAGGAGGCGGGGCGGCCAGGTGAGACGGCTGCTAATTATCCTGCACCTTTGAAAACACGTTCCCTTTCCCTTCTTTCTCATTCTTTCTCCTCTTATTCTTACTCCTCGCGTCCTCTTTTCCCTGCTCTCCTTCTTTCTTGTCTCTTTTTGAAATACTTTTTTTTTTTTTTTTTTTTTCCCTCACCACCACCACCACCACCACCACCACCATTATTACCGTTTCTAGTTTTCTTACAATTGTTTGTCCTCTTCTGTGCGTGTTTCCTTCCTCATCCTATTCTCTTTCTCGGTTTGTCAATTTCTTTTCGTTTTTTTTTTTTTTACGTTTTTTAAAATATTTTTTGGAGTTAATGTTTTTCTTTTCTTTCCTTTCTCCATCTCCGCTTTCCTATTCTTCTTCTTCCTCTTACGCTCTAATTTTGTATGAAAGATGTTGTTTTCTTTGAGTGACAAGTAAATTCCCATCCCCAAAGCTCATCTACTTATCCGGATATCCATCCACACACACTCACACACACACACACACACACACACACACACACACACACACACACACACACACACACACACACACACTCAAAGAAACTCCATCGAGATAGACAGACCAATAGCGAATAAGCTGGTGGAGCATCGGGATCGACAGGGCAATAGGGGCGAAGAATGGCAAGTCGACAGGCAAGTGACGGGCCAATGAGCGAGCAGGGATGATGCGCTCCACCACGTCATTGGCCGGATAAGCATGAAAACGAATACTCCACATCTCTCACTTCCTAACTCCCTCTCCACCCTCCACCCACCATCAAAAGAAAGGATAAGCTGAGCCACTTTGACCGCCAATAACATATGATGCGGTTCACCTTTTAAAATGTGACCTGAAATTGATAAGGTCACATTTTCCCTCTCAGTGTTCCAAAGGTTAGCAAGGAAATGTTATGTACTGCAGGGGAAACACATGGGAAACGTAGGTAACATGACAGTTTTGAGTTAGTTATCGAGGGCAAAAGAGTTGGAGGACAAGACAAAATGGTGAGTTAAGATTGGCTGCGGTGGCTTGGATTGGACAGACTGACAATAGTGGTGATGGTGGTGGTGATGATAAAGATGATGGTGATGACTAAGTGGTTGGTTTGGTAACAGTTGATAGTGATGTTAACACTGCTGCCCTATTTAGAAATATACCTGACAGTGTTCACCTTCCTCAGTATACGTAAGAAATATATATCTTTTTCTTTAATATCACTACAAAAACACTCTCGATGATACTATTAATTCCTTCTCTTCCTCAATACTTCATTCTTTCATTTCTACCGCAAGGAAACATCGAAGCTAAAAGGATAAATATACACAACTTTTTTTTTCCCTTTCTTAATATAAAATGATATAGGAAGAAAAACTAAACCGGTAGTAAGAAAAAAGCCTTCAATACAAGTAACAAAAGACACTCACTCAACACATCATCTGGAAAGAACAACAAAATCGTACGGAAGAAGTAAAAAAAAAAAAAAAATTATAAATCCCTGAACAGAAAGGAAGGAAATTATTCAAAACTGCGAACAAGAAACATTCCCTCCCTCTTCAATACCACGCCGGGTAAAATAATAACAAAACATAGAAAAAAAATAGCAATAAACGGAGGAAAAATGGAGGACAATATTCGCGTCACGTTGCAGTAGCAGAGACCCAACCCTGCCCTTTTCCATCCCCATCCCTCTCCCCCTACGCACCGCCACCGCCACCGCCCCCTACAGGATTTTGACACTGAAGGAAAGCGAGGCAAAAAAAAAAAAAAAAAAAAAAAAAAAAAAAAAAAAGGCGGAAAAATAGAATAAAATCAAGGTCCACCCTATCAACTTTTCCTCTTTACCAGCCTAACCTGCGAACATTTTTCCCTGACGACAGCAATGACCTTTTCCAAACACACACACACACACACACACACACACACACACACACACACACACACACACACACACATTGGTGACCTCTCCTGGATGTGATCTTTATGATGACAAGTGTGACTCAATAACAAGCTTACTAAAAGACAGAGTTTATCCTGAATCCTCTTTCTGTTTTACGTGGGGATGCTGTGGTGATTGAGTTTCTGTCTGTCTGTCTGTCTGTCTGTCTGTCTGTCTGTCTGTCTGTCTGTCTCTCTCTCTCTCTCTCTCTCTCTCTCTCTCCTCCCTCACCTTTTGTGTCGCATCAATGCGCAGACCTGATTGGATTACAACAGAGAGAGAGAGAGAGAGAGAGAGAGAGAGAGAGAGAGAGAGAGAGAGAGAGAGAGAGAGAGAGAGAGAGAGAGAGAGAGAGAGAGAGAGAGAGAGAGAGAGAGAGAGAGAGAGAGAGAGAGAGAGAGAGAGAGTGTTATGCACTGTTGACAAATTATATCCCTTTTCCTAAACACACACACACACACACACACACACACACACACACACACACACACACACACACACACACACACACACACACACACACACACACACACATACAGCATTTTGCAAATCACTGATATCTCCAGTTTTCTCATCTCTCTCTCTCTCTCTCTCTCTCTCTCTCTCTCTCTCTCTCTCTCCTAAGATCCAGAGGGGAAGCGCTTATGGTGAAGGAGACTTATCCTCTTTTCAGACAGGTATGATTGACGTATCTTTATCATGGCGAAGGAAAAGGAGGAGGAGGAGGAGGAGGAGGAGGAGGAGGAGGAGGAGGAGGAGGAGGAGGAGGAGGAGGAGGAGGAGGAGGAGGAGGAGGAGGAGGAGTAGAAGCCAAAGCAGAAGTGTAAGTGGCATGAGACGGAGAGAAGTAGAAAAAGAAGAAAGGATACTTATAAAGAGGAAAAGGAGAAGGAGGAATGAATATACTCGTATAGAAGCGATTAAGTGATTTTGCAACTCTGCTCTCCTTCTTGTCCTTCCATACATTCCAGTTATCTATGACTGTCCCTTTTCTTCTTTTCTCTTCTGTTTCTCCTTATCTCCTACTTCTTCTTCTTCTTCTTCTTCTTCTTCTTCTTCTCCATCTGAGTTATTTTCTCTTTCCTTATTTTCCTTCTTTTGTGTTCAGAATCAAGTTTCATATTTTATCTCTTGGTTTCCCTCGTGTTCTCTTCCATCACTGGTTCGTTATTTGCTGCCTTCATTTCTTCCCTCCTCCTCCTCCTCCTCCTCCTCCTCCTCCTCCTCCTCCTCCTCCTCCTCCTCCTCCTCCTCCTCCTCCTCCTCCTCCTCCTCCTTCAGCAAAATTTTTCCACCCTTGATTATTCTTTCCCTAAATCATCTTTCTTTTGTCTTTAGTCTTACGAGGTTCTTAGCGTAGGAATTTATCTCACTTTAAAATTTCTCTCTCTCTCTCTCTCTCTCTCTCTCTCTCTCTCTCTCTCTCAGTTTTTCCCACTTCTCTCTTGATTTATACAATATCTGCTTTCCTCCTGCTCCTAATTATCTCATCTTACTCTCTTCAAAACACGTATATCCTTGCTGTCATTATCCCTCCCTTTCCCTTCCCTTACTTCTTTCATCATCCTCTCTCTCTCTCTCTCTCTCTCTCTCTCTCTCTCTCTCTCCCTACCAAACATTACCTCCTCAAATATCAACCCTACCATATATTCTTCCCTAAACTTTCTCTCTATCTCTCTCTCTCTCTCTCTCTCTCTCTCTCTCTGATAGTTAGAGCCATGACAAAAGCACAAAATGCGTAATACAAGAGAGAGAGAGAGAGAGAGAGAGAGAGAGAGAGAGAGAGAGAGAGAGAGAGAGAGAGAGAGAGA
>NC_059285.1:10901345-10911345 GCF_017591435.1 Portunus trituberculatus
ATTCTCAAAAGAAAACGAGAATAAGATTTTCATATGAGAAAAAAAAACCCCTCATATTTGCAAGTGCCATAAAACTCTTCTCTTAAATATCTATGGTTCAGTTATGCATTCTTTCTTGGCTATTAGTTTACTGTATTCATGTCTCCTTGTCTACACCATCAGGCCAAGTATACAAGAATATGTATATATATGTATGTCTGCATTATGTTGAGCTTGTGTTTAGTCTTTAATACATATTTGCATTTACTAAACGCACCATTTCATTTCCATACACTGATTACTGTGCATCTTATTATCATACCTTTTTGTATTCTTTTCCTCACTTTACGTTAACTACCATGAAAAAAGTGAACAGAGAAAAAAATGTTGATGAGGAAAAATAACAATAGAAAAAAAAAATAACAATCTCATTGCCACTGTGAGAATTGCTCGGCAAAGTACAACAAAATCGACAAACCTAATACACGAACAGCGGGAGGAGGTAATGATACGTGCAAATGTTAGGGAATTAGAGGCTCTCCAGACTATTATCCACGCTCCTCCTCCTCCTCCTCCAGAAAAGGCGATGAGGAAGAGGCACAAATACTCCCAAGTGTCTGCTCTGAGGATGAATGAACTCACATAATTTGAGAGAGAGAGAGAGAGAGAGAGAGAGAGAGAGAGAGAGAGAGAGAGAGAGAGAGAGAGAGAGAGAGAATAATTACCCATTACTAATTATCTTCACTTAATAGCATGTGGAGAGGAATCAGACTCTCTCCCTCAGGTGTCTTCTCTCCCTTGAAATGGAGAGAAATGGCCTTCTCTCATACGCTTGATTCTTCCTCTCTCTTTCTCTCTCTCTCTTACACATTCTTCTTATTCTTCCTCCTGTTCCTTCATCTCCTCCTTCTTCACTATTTTTTATCTTGTATTCTATCAGAACTGCTCCTCTTCTCCACTACTCCTACCTTGGATCTTTTCTCTTCTCTCCTCCATTCCTCCTCCTCCTTGTATCTCCCTCTCCTTCAGTTAGACATCAAAGAAAGAAGGAAAGGGAAGGACGAAAATGACAAAGTGAAGGTTCTGTAACTTCTAAAGGAACTCTCTCTCTCTCTCTCTCTCTCTCTCTCTCTCTCTCTCTCTCTCTCTCTCTCTCTCTCTCTCTCTCTCTCTCTCTTTCACCGGTGTCATATTTCTTCTCACATTTCCTCCTAACTTAGTCATCTCACTTAAACTCCTTAAATTACTCTTAACTCCTCTTCCCTCTTTCTTCCTCCTCTGAATTCCCTCCCTTTTCTTCTCTCTCCATCCTACTTTCTCATTTCAACAATCATACTTTATTTCCCCTTCTTTCCTTCCTTCCTTCCTTCTTCTTCTTCTTCTTCTTCTTCTTCTTCTTCTTCGACGAAACTAGTTATCTTTTTCATTTTTTTCTTTCTTTCATCTTTTCAGTCAGCCCAGTCAGTCAGTCAGTCAGTCAGTCAGTCAGTCAGTCAGTCAGCCAGTGTGTCTGCCTGCCCGCCTGTCTGTCTTTCTATCTCTCTCTGTGTGACTCTGCTTCTCTTTTTCTTTCCTGGCTTTCTTTCTTTTGAGTATTTGTCTGTTTCTGCGCCTCTCTCTCTCTCTCTCTCTCTCTCTCTCTCTCTCTCTCTCTCTCTCTCTCTGAACAGCTCGACACAAGGCAGTCTACCAGTCTCTCTCCCTTCCTGTCACTTTTCACCTCTCCCTTACTCATAAACTATACCTCTCTCTGTTCCTGTCAGTCAGTAAGCCTGTCTGTCTGCCTGCCTGCCTGTATGTATATATGTATTCATGTTAGGCCTCTCAACATCTCTCTCTCTCTCTCTCTCTCTCTCTCTCTCTCTCTCTCGTATATGTTCGTTTGGAAAGTCAGTCATATAGTTATTTTCTGTTGTTGTTGTTGTTGCTGTTTTTGTTGTTGTTGTTGTTGTTGTTGTTGATTATGCTGCTGCTCTTGTTGTTGTTGCTGCTGCTGTTTCTATTTTATCTCCTCTTCACATCACTTGTCGGCTGTTCTCGTGAATCATACGTTACTCTATTTTCTTACCTGTCCATCCGTCTGCCTGTCTGTCCATCTGCCTCACATCGCCTTCACCTGCCAGGAATTTTAATCAAGTCTGTCTGCGTCTATTTGGGGTTGGCGTTCGTCTTTATCAATAATTCTTATCTCCTCTGATAATTTGGGAAGACTTATAGAAAAATTGTGGGAGATAATAAGTACAGTTCTAAAGACAGATAATGTGTGTGTGTGTGTGTGTGTGTGTGTGTGTGTGTGTGTGTGTGTGTGTGTGTGTGTGTGTGTGTGTGTGTGTGTGTGTGTGTGTGTGTGTGTTGGGTGAGGGAAAAGGGTGCACTAGGTATACATTTCCTTTCGTGTACATTTTTTCAGTTTATGTGCACGCTGATGGTGTGATCCTTTTTATCCTCTAAATTCTCTCTTTTCCATCTTCACTATCAGCTTCCATTGCTCTGTCGTAGTGCCTCCTAACCCTACGTAACCTAATCTAACTTACCATAACTATGTCACTTTATACCCTCCTTTTTTCATCTTATTTCATCTCATTACCCCTGCTCATAATCCCACGTTTTTATCCCTATCCCTTTGAAAATTACAAAAACACACAGCATTCTTTTGTTGTTTTCTCTGTTTACAGTTCACACAATGGTAACATGATGGGTACATTATTTTTTTTTCCTCAAGCGTTTTTTTTTACCTAAGTATCTAATATCATTGCCCACATTAAACTTAACACTCGCTTTGAAAGTTTTAACGCGTTTTACTGTCAATTCCGTTACACTGTATTACTCGCCTGTGTGTGTGTGTGTGTGTGTGTGTGTGTGTGTGTGTGTGTGTGTGTGTGTGTGTGTGTGTGTGTGTTTGCCAATCCTTTCTATTCGCAAGCAGTGTGTCGGTGTCCTTGTGTGTCCGTGTGTCCGTGTGATTGTAACTCTCAGACGAAGAAAAATCGAGCTAAAAAAAAAAGAAGAAAAAAAAAATGGGTTGCAGGGAGGCTGGTGTTCACTCTCGGTGGGACATGAAAGCCAGGCAGGGACCAGATGAAAAGAGAGAGAGAAAGAGAGAGAGAGAGAGAGAGAGAGAGAGAGAGAGAGAGAGAGAGAGAGAGAGAGAGAGAGAGAGAGAGAGAGAGAGAAATTCATATATACTCATTTTGAAATACATATTCATACGAAACCAGAGACACACTCGAATAAGAAAAAAAAGCAAACATGAGACAGACACATAATGAAGATGAATGACGCCATAAAGTGGAAATAAACAGAGGGAATAGTGGCAATAAATAAAAAAAAGGCACAAAACAAAAAAAAAAAGACACAAAATAAAAAGAAAGATGAAAGATGAATGAGAATGAACCCAACAGGTGCCTTAACACACAAACACACACACACACACACACACACACACACACACACACACACACACACACACACACACACACACGTTGTATATCCTTTGTGTACTCTCCTTGAAGACACTCAGAAAGATTCTCTCTCTCTCTCTCTCTCTCTCTCTCTCTGTGTGTGTGTGTGTGTGTGTGTGTGTGTGTGTGTGTGTGTGTGTGTGTGTGTGTGTGTGTGTGTGTGTGTGTGTGTGTGTGTTGGAATGAAAATATGTCTTAAAATGTTCTTGATCAACCTGGTAATCTAGATCACTTGAAAAAAGTAACTAGATTAATAAGCCATTATAGGAGAGAGAGAGAGAGAGAGAGAGAGAGAGAGAGAGAGAGAGAGAGAGAGAGAGAGAGAGAGAGAGAGAGAGAGAGAGAGAGAGAGAGAGAGAGAGAGAGAGAGTAACAAACAAAAGAACACAGAGAAGGAAGATGAGGTGAGCTGGGAAAATGGAGAAGAATGAACATGGAGGAAAGAAGAGAAAGAAAAAAGATATAAAAAAGACAAAGAAAAATGAAGAAGGAAGAGGAGGAGCAAGAGAGAGAGAGAGAGAGAGAGAGAGAGAGAGAGAGAGAGAGAGAGAGAGAGAGAGAGAGAACAATGAAGAGATGAGATGCAAGGAAGCAAGACCGCTGGGGGTTATTGGAGAGAAACAAAGAAAGAGGAAGAGAAAGAAAGGGAAGAAAGGGAAGAAAGGCAAGTCAAGGGACACAGGAGAGGGAAATCACCTTTCCTCACCTGGACAAGACTCGCAGCGGTGCCGGGTCACCTGCAGTAATTTCACGAATCAGTGGTCAGGCCCAGACTCCTTCCAGGTAAGAGAGAGAGAGAGAGAGAGAGAGAGAGAGAGAGAGAGAGAGAGAGAGAGAGAGAGAGAGAGAGAGAGAGAGAGAGAGAGAGAGAGAGAGAGAGAGAGAGAGAGAGAGAGAGAGAGAGAGAGAGAGAGAGAGAAAGGTAAACTTAGGTGATAAAAATAAGAGGAAAAGGATGAAGATGAAGAGGAGGTGGAGGAGGAAAAGATGACCACGACGAGGAGAGGTAGGATAAGAAGGAGAAAGAGAGGACTACAAAAGACTAGGAAGAGGAAGAGAAGAAGGAGAAAGAGGAGGAAAAGGATACAAGAATAAAAATCTATCAAAGAAAGATGAAAGACATAATGGAACAATCGTCCGGAGCAACACCAGCTTTACTTTTCCTTCTCTTCCTCCTTTCTACTCCTTCTCTTCCTTTCTTCCTTTCCTCTGACTCGTCATCTCGTCATGATTGGTCGAGTGAAGCCTAACAAGCGAGTAAGGAGGAGGAGGAGGAGGAGGAGGAGGAGGAGGAGGAGGAGGAGGAGTCCTCGAATGGAATGTAGCATTAGAAAAAAATTAAAATTATTGAAGAGAGAGAGAGAGAGAGAGAGAGAGAGAGAGAGAGAGAGAGAGAGAGAGAGAGAGAGAGAGAGAGAGAGAGCGCTGTGGGTTCGGACGCATGCCCCAGTGTCTATATCAACGAGGACACACGCAGCCACCAGAACAATGAAGTGAATTTAGCTCAGTTTTGGGTCTGCCATGGGCCCATCTGGACTATCAGATAAGCACACTGTCTTCATACAGTACCTACTCCTTCTGCATCGTGTATCCTCTAACATCCTGGAATAAATAAACCATTGCAAGTAATCCCACAGCACAAGAGAGAGAGAGAGAGAGAGAGAGAGAGAGAGAGAGAGAGAGAGAGAGAGAGAGAGAGAGAGAGAGAGAGAGAGTTTTTGTGCTCTAATCCATACAATTAAATCATCGTCATTACTGTGATTATAATTTTTCCTCACTTTTTTCAGTTTGGAACGTTTTTTCTTTTTTTTTTTGCCCTGCAGTTCCAATTTTTGAAATGGTACATTACACATTGACTAGAATTAATAGCAAACCACCGACACTGTGTACCTTTCTCTCTTCTCTATCCATTACTTCCTGTGAGGTCCATGGAGGAGCGGTGATAAAGAAATAGAAGAAGAGAGACAGAATGATCAATAAAGACTTAGAAAACAAACAATCATAAAAAAAAAACAGACAGCAAACCACCCCAGCCAGTCTTTTTCGGTTCTCTTTTTTACATTTTTTTTCCCGTTAGACAAAAAAAAAAAAAAAAAAAAAACGAATGAAGGAAGAAAAAACTAAAAAAAACACATAACATTTGGAGCAATAACAATCAATTTAATACCAAGTCACCTCCACGAAGGACATTTCTCCCCTGTTGCTCATTCCTATACGTTAAAAATATAAGAATAAAACAAGGGCGACACATACAAGGGAGAAAACAAGGGCGACACATACAAGGGAGAAAACAAGGGCGACACATACAAGGGAGAAAATAAGGGCGACACATACAAGGGAAAACAAGAACAAGGGAGAAAAGAAGAACATACAAGGGAGAAAATAAGACACATACAAGGGAGAAAACAAGAAAGACACAGGGAGAGAACAAGGACACATACAAGAGAAAACAAGACACATACAAGGGAAAACAAGAGCGACACATACAAGGGAAAGACACATACAAGAAAGCAAGAAAAACACATAGAGGGGAGGAAGCAAGAAAGACACATACAAGGGAGGAAGCAAGGGAAAAACAAGACACATACAGAAGAAAACAAGACACATACAAGGGAGAAAACAAGACACATACAAGAGGAAAACAAGAGCGACACATACAAGGGAGAAAACAAGGGCGACACATACAGGGAAGAAAACAAGACACATACAAGGGAGGAAGCAAGAAAGACACATACAAGAAAGCAAGAAAGACACATAAAGGGAGGAAGCAAGAACGACACATACAAGGGAGGAAGCAAGAAAGACACATAGAGGGGAGGAAGCAAGAACGACACATACAAGGGGGAGAGAAAGAGAGAAAACACCAATATTCCTAACACTCGCACAATAACCTTCATAAATTAAAGCACCGAGGTTTTTCCCACAGCCGGCAATGAATGCAGCATTTGATAACACCACGTGAATGTCAACGAAAAAGAAGCTGCTTAATTTTTTAGCTATTTTTTTTTTTTTTATATTCCATCCTTTTCTCGACAGATTTTAATTTAGTATGCGGCAATTTTTAGCCTCGCACGTGTAAAAGTCAAGCTCGGCAGGACACACGCTGGCCAGATAAGTGATTTTTTTGTGGCCTTCTGAACCTTATTGAGGAAAAATTAAAAGAAAAGTATTTGTAATGTGAAAAATGGGATGTGTTAAACTAAAGCTCTCTTCGTAATAAACAATCCTTTTCAAATATTTTCATGGCTTCTTCTATAATTCTCTCTCTCTCTCTCTCTCTCTCTCTCTCTCTCTCTCTCTCTCTCGTTTAGGATTTTTGGCATCCTTCCACTTCCTGGTTTGGGTCCTTTGAGTCTGGCGCCATCACGGAGTCCTGGCGCCAAGCAGAGAGAGAGAGAGAGAGAGAGAGAGAGAGAGAGAGAGAGAGAGAGAGAGAGAGAGAGAGAGAGAGAGATGGTACGGAAAGGTGGTACGAATTCCCTCTGATCTCTCTCTCTCTCTCTCTCTCTGCTGACTGCTGACTTAAGAGGTGGTGTTTTCTCTTCCTTCTGCTTGGCTGGGGAGGGAATAATTCACCTCCTCTTTTCCTTTCTCATCCTTTCTCTCTTCTTCCTTTTCATTCTCCTCTCATTTTTTGACGCCGCAGAGTTCTTGACCTGGAAATTTCCTCTTGTCCCTCTTTCTCTTCCTTTATCTTTCTCTCTCTCTCTCTCTCTCTCTCTCTCTCTCTCTCTCTCTCTCTCTCTCTCTCTCTCTCTCTGTCTGTCTCACATACACACACACACACACAACAAATAAATGCGACTTACTTATCTTATCTTCTCACTTTTCTTCCTTCGTCTCTCTCTCTCTCTCTCTCTCTCTCTCTCTCTCTCTCTCTCTCTCTCTCTCTCCCAGGCTTCCATCTTTCATCGCTCACTCCCTGAGTCAGAATTCTGTTACAAAAGATATTTCCTTTTTCCTCCCACTCAGGAACTTTGCTATACCGATATGTCTGTCTGTCTTCCTGTCCGTCTCTCTCTCTCTCTCTCTCTCTCTCTCTCTCTCTCTCTCTCTCTCTCTCTCTCTCTTCTCTCTCTAGCGGACAATCTCCTTCCTTCCCCCAGATGGACCAAAACCTACAAATTACCATCGTTGTTTGATCTCAGCTAGCGGGACGGTCGGCGATTACTGCAGATTCGCCAGACAGGGATTTTAGCTCAGTGGATTTATTCAACCGTAGGATTACTTGACCTCGGGAAGCGCAGAAGGTTAGGAAAGGACGGGGAAGAGGGGGGGAAGAGAGAGAAAGAGAAGTAAGGGGAAAAAGGGGAGGGAGAGTAGGTTTTGAGGTGGTGGCGTGCAAGGGAAAGCAAAATGGAAAAGAAAGTGAGAAAGAGATGGTGCAGCAACGAAGAAGAGGAAGAAGAAATGAAGGTGGTGGTGGTGGTGGTGGTGGTGGTGGTGGTGGTGAGGAAGAAGAAAGAGTGGAGGCAAAGGCAGAAGGAAAAGAATGAAGATAGAAAGAATGGCGAAGGCAGACTGATAACAATGAAGATAGGAGAAAATGAGAATTAAAGAACTGAGCTTGGAGGAGAAGGGGGATATGTTGAAGAATGAAATGGAAGGAGGAAGAGGAGGAGGAGGAGGAGGTAAATGAGGAAGAAAAGGAGGCAAGGAAAGAAAAAGAAGAGAAGAGATGGGAGAAAAGAAGTAAGAAGTGATAAGAAAGAATAATGCAAGGTTGGATGGAACATTATAATGGTTCCAGATGTGCAAATGAACGCATAACTCATGGAACAAAAAGCAGAGACTACAAAGCACAGCCGGGTACAAACAAGACCGAATAAAGGAAGGGCGCCTATGAATAATAAATGCCACACCAAGCGTACCAAATCAACATATGAATGAATAAATAAACGTACTACCGAATACCCACGTAAACAAACAAACAAACAAACAAAACAAACAAAACAAACACAAGAAAACTCAATGGAAAATGAATAATTGAAGAGCTACAGAACAAAAAAAAAAAAAAACTACAGCACATATGAATAAGAAAATGAAAAGAGAATACAGCACACACACACACACACACACACACACACACACACACACACACACACACACACACACACACACACACACACACACAGCCAGAAATCCGGTGGTGGAATGTTTGATCCTTTCTCCGCAATCCCTTATTTTGCAGAGAGAGAGAGAGAGAGAGAGAGAGAGAGAGAGAGAGAGAGAGAGAGAGAGAGAGAGAGAGAGAGAGAGAGAGAGAGAGAGAGAGAGAGAGAGAGAGAGAGAGAGAACACAAAGAGGAACAAAAAGCAGCAGATTTGTTGTCCCTTCCAGCTGTGTGTCTGGGGAAACGGATCACCTAAAGCAGATTGAAAATAATACGATTTGCATTGACGATGAAAAGAAGGAAGAAAGAAGAGAAAGGGGAAGGAAAATCAGTCTCCCTTCCGTCCCTTCGCCTCAATGACAGACAGACGGACACACTCGAGACGACCACCGCCCATCACACGGAGGCGCCACTGTCAAACCCTCAGACGATCAGTTCCCACAGTCACCGCTAGAGGGCAATTATCTTACACCAAATAAAGCTTGCCAAGATCCCGCCAACTACCTACTCTTCCGTCCCGCCCACTGCTTGCTGCCTGCTCTCTCTCTCTCTCTCTCTCTCTTTTGCTTGTTTTTGTGTTTCTTTCACTGTATTTGTGTTTTATCTTCCTCTCTATCTTTTCTCAATCTTCTTTCGTTTACTGTCTCTTCTTTTTTCCTTCTTTTATTGTCTCTTTCTTTATTTCCTTCTCTTGTTCTCTCTTTCCTCCCTCCCTCCTCCTCCTCCTCCTCCTCCTCCTCCTCTCTCTCTCTCTCTCTCTCTCTCTCTCTCTCTCTCTCTCTCTCTCTCTCTCTCTCTCTCTCTCATTCTCTTCTTGTCTCTTTTCATCTTGTTCCTTCTCCTAGCCTCCTCTTCTTTTTCTTCTTCCTCCTGCGCCTCCACCTCCTCCTCCTCCTCTTCCTCCACCTCCTCCTCCTCCTCCTGTACCATCACGGGACATATGAGTATATGTTTCTTAGAAGAAGAAGAAGAAGAAGAAGAAGAAGAAGAAGAAGAAAAAGAAGAAGAAGAGCACCACCGTCAGTAAAAACAGCAGAAGCAGAAGCAGTAACAAAAAACGAGAAAAACAACTACAACAGCAGCAACAACAAAAATGAAGATTTTAATGACGATGTTGATGAAACGAAAATGATCACGAGCACAAACAAGAACATAAAAAAAAATTGAGGAAACAAGGAGATGCGAAATAAAATGAGGAAAAAGAAAATAAAGAAAAAAAAAACACTGTACACAGAAAACACCCCCCCAAAAAAAAAAAAAAAAATAGAAAGAACAAGAGAGCACACACACACAAATACACACATAGATTTAAAAGCACTCAAAATCTCAAGCATTAACTGAATCATAACTCACCAACAGTATATAACACAAGTGCCCGACAAGACTCCCTGTAATTGGGTTAAAAAGAAAGAGCCAATCACAAGGTAAGACACCCAAAGCGCCCGCC
>NC_059285.1:10916345-10923845 GCF_017591435.1 Portunus trituberculatus
CCAGCCATAAAAGAGAGTAGGAGGGCAGGAGGGTCAAAGGAAACATTTAATGACCCAGGCCGTTTGGCCCAGGGCAGCCCGGGCAGATGTGTCGCCCAGGTCATGTAAACATCCAGTGGTAGTGTTGTCGTCTTGGATGTTGTTCGTACCACACGTGGAGTTCATTTGAGCTTGTACTTGATTGGTGAATGGTACATTCTGAGGGGCGTGTTGTGTGGGTCAAGACACGCCCCCATAAGTTCCTGAAGGGAAATTGTAGAGGTTTGAGAGAGAGAGAGAGAGAGAGAGAGAGAGAGCAGCAGAGAGGACAACCGCGGCTCTAAGCGGGCCACCCTCGGCTGCATAGCTGAGGGCGGCGTTTTGTACTTCATATATAACCAGTAAGTGGAGCTTATAAGTTGCAATGCAGTCTTTGAGGTAAATTAGAATGGAGGAAGAAGCATGATAGGAGGTTTAGGTATTATGTGGTATTAGTTTATTATGGTTTATGTGGTTGTACTTTGGTTCATAATGACGTCGTTATATACTTGCGTTTTCATCTATGAGTAAGGGAATTTGTATACGGCTACCTACGTATGTGCATGTGTGTTGCTCTGACGAATAAGTTACATAACATATTTACTAGTGTGTAATTGTGTACGAAGTTAACGTGGTTCCATGTATGGGTACCAAGAGAAAGAGATTATTTGAGGGAAGTCACTTGTGTGGAGATATCAATATTTGTCATTATATTTCGGTGGTGTTACGTTGTCATTTTGTTGAACGGAGTCTGGTAATTATATGTGTATGGTAATATATTTGGTGGTACGTCATGTGGTTGCTTGCATTCATGTACCAAGTAAAGGTCATCCTTATATACGGGTAGCTGGGAAAAAGGGGTAATATTGTACGTACTACGTATGAGATTTACGGAGAAATAAAGCACCGGGTTCAGATGTTGTAATACGTTATGAAGATATTGTGGATGATGTTTGAAGTGAAATCCGTTTTGATGCGAGAATATCTACGAGATTAATGCAATTCTTAAGGATGTTTGTAAGAGAAATTGTAATAATTGCAGTGGAGAAGGCAACAGAAAGAGTTGTGATTGTTACTTGTCGGCGCCGTATCGAACACCTTATGTATAGATATTAGTTTTGTTAATTAAAGATAGAAAAAACCTTTGACTATTTATAGCCAGTAGCTAGACAATTTGTGCAACGTCGTGCAACAGCTCGGAGCACGACATGGTGGCAGCGGTGGGATCTAAATGTTGCACAAATTGTTGCATTGCAAAAAAAATATATTGCCAAATGTTGCAAAGTGTAATCTTGGAATTGGCGCAAGGGACAGTCATATTGATGGAAGATTAAAGTAAATTGGTTGAAAGTGCACGAAGTAGCTGTTGTCAACATCAGAAGTGGCATGGTTATTATAATATGAATGCATATCATTATCACTATTTTGTCTGAAGCTGAGTCGCCCGTGACGATCATAAGGTTTGTGTAAAATCCGTAGATTTTATTTAGTAATTAATTTCGATATTCATTAAAGATCATGTTGCGTGTAAGAGGTTATTCTTTCAAGTGGATGCTTTAAGGTTATATTTTGATTAGACGATATCTGAGTAATATGTTGTACGGTTACCTGTCGCTTGTTTCACCTAAGCCTTTACAAATCAAGGGGTAAACGAGGAGTCTTATTAGCGGGAGAGAAATGCGACAAAATATGAGATATAAAGAGTTTTAATAAATTATTTAAGGTTCGTCTACATTATAATATGTGTATCATAAAGTAGTCAATGGAGTAACGATAACTGAGTGTCAAGGGCATAAATATTACGGATATGCGGCAAAATTCACAAAGGTAGACGAATTTGTTGTCGTTATGTGAAGGAAACTTATCATATATAAGAGACGTGACATATAAGGGTAATTTTTTTCACACGAGTGTCGACTGTCAGAGGACAATAGCAAGGGGTGTAAGCATATATTGTGGTTTATAGCAGGAAAATATGAAGTACTGTGTAAGACGATTTTAATTGCCCCATAGCGATAGAGACGAATAAAAAATGTGTAAATTGTATCATGTTTGGGAGTTCGTCGGATTATAGATGAAAGAATATTGAAGGTTCTGATGAAGGATATGGAACAAAAAGTGAGTGTCAAGTAAAAGAGGGATATTGTGTGTAGTTGATGCAAGGAATTTTTCCGTGAGAATAGTATATGAGGAAGAAGATATAGTATGAGGGAATAATAGAAACATAGTAGAAATATGATTGAGATATACATCACTGCGGTTAAGGTTTGAGGCAAATATCAATATCAGAAGTATAGAAAATAAAGAAGAAATATGACTGATATATGAGGTAAGTATTAAAATGGGATATCTATGTAAAAAGTTAATAGAGGACATAACTGGAGAGTGTTAATATTGAAGAGAATCAAGAGCAGAGAAAGACATTTTGTTGTTACATATTGATCATACGTGTATTGTGAGTCTCTTGGGTTAATGAAAGGTAGATGAAAATATTTAAGGAGAAAAGGAAACGGTGAGTTGCGGGTCAATTTTATGAAATGATGGCAGGATATAAAGATGAATTAATATATACATATAATATGTCGAGTTGAGGATGCTACCACGTGCTGGGTAGTAGTTGAGTTGAGTAGGTAACACTGTTGTAACAGTGCTAGTTCATGCAATTGAAGGTTGCTGGCTAGATCCTAGTTCACCTTACAGTTTCTTTTCTCACCACCTTAAGGTTACTTGCCACACCTCATGTCTTTTCTCTCTCAGTGGGTTAATTGAATATAAAGTAGTGGAGTTTTTAAGCGATAAGGTGAGAAAAGAAGCAAAATATATGTTAAATGTTCAAGTACATGTGTAAGGCAAGGCCAACCTTCAATTGTTCACTTCAGAAGACGATTGTTGTTGTAAAGTCATGTTGGATAACATCATATTAGTGCCCGAAGTTATAAGTACAAGAAATTATATGTGAATGGTAGTATATATAGCTACTTGGTTACGGCGTCAGTCAGTTCATAAAGGTAGAGCCGATATGAATAACATCAGTAAAAGTAAGAATAAGAAGTAAATTAATGTCATTATGATACTATTGTGGCTGTTATAGAGACGATATGAATAACATCAGTAAATGCAAATATAAGAAGTAATTTACAGTGTTCTAATGTGGTTATAAGTATTGAGAACAACTAGGTTGAAATATAAAAGAGTACTTTCGAGATGTTATACATATTAGCAAATATGCAAATATAAGTAGCTACGGATGGGCAGTAAGTTGGCGAATGTTATTGACATTGATATGATAATATCATTGAGTCAGTAATATCGTTGAATGTGAGGTTTGATATTCGGCAACATGAGGTATATTTATGTCATGAAGAATATAATATGGGGTTGCAATATTGTGTGAGAGGAATGTTTAGGAAGGAAAATATTGGGAGGAATTAGATACATATCTATACTGCGTGAGGGAATAGGTGTGAGGAGAATATATATCTAGGAAGAAAGGGATGAAGATGGATATTTGGATTAGAAAATATATATTGATATTTGTTAAGAGGTAATTAATAATGAGTTGAGGAACATACATATCATGGAAAACAATGTGAGGATTGAGTCAAGGAAAATATATATCTAGGAAGAAAACGAAGTGGGGATAGATATATAGGTTAGAAAAAAAAAAACTTAATATTTGTTATAAGGTAATTCATATTGAGTGAGGAAAATATATATCAAGGTAAATAATATGAGGACTGAGTCAGAATTCATATGTCAGGAAGGAAAACATATAATATTGCATTGATAATTGTTAACAAGACCATCATAGATCAGCTTGACATATGAAAAGGAATTAAAATTCATGAGGTTAAGATCTTATATAGATAGACGTAAAAATCGATATTGCAGAGCCATAAGGATGTCATTCCCGGAACTACACTAATAATGTTAACATCAGAGTAAATATGATAGTAAATATGATATATATGTGTAGTAAGGAAACAAGTGTAAGTATGAAGGTTGATATAGAGTGAGGTAAAACGGAGTAAGCACATGATATTAAGACATTAAAGTTGCGAATTATAATGTGAAGAAAGACGCGTCAAACATATCATTCCTTGTGTGTACATTGACTCTTGTGCCTAGCAACACTTGAACACTTCGTGCCAACCTAGGGGCATAAGGCGTGTACAAGTGGTTGTGATCAACTAGGTGACAAGTTGTTTCTCTCTGGCCAGAAGTAAATATTAATATACATTATGTGAATGCCGGTCTGGGGATTGCCGATTCAGAAGAGTGGGGGACGCCCTGAAAGCTTCGTTTCGACAGTACCCGGCATGGTAGTGTTGAGTGATACACAAGGATATTAGTGGGCCCACTAGTGAATATGTTGAGTAAAGATATCTATCCATGGATTGATTTTAACATGTGCGTACTCGAGTCAAAATTAATATATCAAGAGTAGTCTGACTTATGAATATAGATGAGAGGATGTGAGGTAAATATGAGATATGAAGGCAAATAGTAAATACCAAAGTAAATATATGAATATATGGTCATGGGATGTGGATTCTGGAAAGGTTACGATGAGGTAAATATGAGATAGTGAGACGAGGATATTCATTATATTAGAAAAGTTGCTGTGAGGATATTGATTATTAGAAAAGTTTGCTGTGAGAATATTGAGTATATTAGAAGAGTTTGCGGTGAAGATATTGATATATTAGGAAAGTTTGAGGATATTGAGTATTAGAAAAGTTTGTGAGGATATTGAGTATATTAGAAAAGTTGCTGTGAGGATATTGAGTATTTTAGAAAAGTTGCGGTGAGGATATTGAGTTTGTGGTGATATTATATTAGAAAAGTTTGCAGTTTGCGGTGAAGATATTGAGTATATTAGAAAAGTTTGCGGTGAGGATATTGAGTATATTAGAAGAGTTTGCGGTGAAGATATTGAGTATATTAGAAAAGTTTGCGGTGAAGATATTGAGTATATTAGAAAAGGTTGCGGTGAGGATATAGGAAAAGGTGCATATGCATATATACGTCTGTGTAGGTCATGACTGTATTGGGCAAATATTATTATTGAGATAGCAACTTGATAAAATAAGATGAAGATATAGTGAACATATGCAAAGGTAAAGTGGTTATACATGTTCCGAAGGCAGAAAACTGGCGACAGTGATATTGATATTAGATTAATATGCAGGCATTTGAAGGTTTCTTGTTGATGAGGACGAAGATATATGACTAACATGGAAGTTAAGGTGTCTCTATATAATTTGGAGGGATATATGGCGATCTGGAAGATTTTATAGAGATTAGGATAAATGTATAGTAATGAGTGTTAATGAATGCCTTTATCTGTGATTTTGACGATATATGTGAAATAAGGGGTATATCTATGGGATTGAAAATAGATACAATGTGAGATGTCGTACTTAACACAACACAGGACATTTGGTTACAAGTCTGAGTTGAGCTATCGTGATATCGTAGGAAATCATCAGTGGTTTCAGTAGCTTTCACTTGATTATATAACATTTTAAAGGAAGATTTAAAGTTAATGCAAGGATTGTAAAGGTAATCAGTTAACGACGATAATGAGGAAAGAAGAGCTATTGATGAGGTATCAAGCGAAAAATATATAGAAGGACATTACTCCCCATCTTATCGTTAGCTATATGGTAAGGCTTGAAGGTGAAACAAGACGAAAATATATTAAAGAAATACGATATGGATGTTGACTATCAAGAGATTAAGATGGACATTATATAATATGATGTAGTTAGGAAAACACTGATATGAAAGGAGTACAAGTTGAAACTAAATAATGAAGTCAATATTAATGTTTAACCTGTGGAATACATGGTGTGTTTCTTGTCTGTGTGCTGGTGATGATACAGAACGGTAATGGTTGAGTGTTTTAACAGCAAGCTAATATATTTTTTGTATTTTGATTTTCGAGTATAGTGCGTATATTACATATAAAGATAGATATCGTGACTTAAGGTGAGAAATAACAGCGTATTCCTTACACGGCAACTCAGAATCAGATTTATTTCTTGGTGTGGTAACATTTTCACAAGTGATGGATTTTCCAGTGTTTCAAGTGCTTATATCAACATATTACGTGGATCTGAGAGCAGCTACTTCTTATTGCAAGATTAATGCAATCTATATATCAGTACTTCTGAATCCATTGCGTCAGTTCATTTTCGACATCGTGATATTGTGCATGCTTACGGGATGTAATAAATTTTTCTTGTGTTTTCTGTTATTTTGTATGAGACGTCACCCTTATCTGAGATAATGAGATAGTAATTCCTCCATATTTATGTATACACTTAGAAGTTTCACCATGTAATATGCTTTTAATAGTGATGTATTATGACTGCATTGCATACTTGAGTTCCAACTTACTTCTATTGAGAAATTCTGACGACACCTGAACGATGTCTACAGATGCTCTCCTTGATTGTTTCTGTATCTTGTAAGATGTTGATATATATCCTCTGAATAATATTGATATAATTTGGGATAATGAGCTGATTTCTTTTACAATCTATGATATGATATACACTCCTCCTAGTTATGGACATATATATGCATAATACTATGATAAATGTTGTCATAATTCCTCTGAATAACATAGGTATGATTTGAGATTGTGAGTTGATTTTATATGATTAATGCTGTATTTATACTACCTAATGATATATTTTCCTCCTAGTTATAGACATATATTCATATCAAAGTAACGAGTATCGACTGCATTGCCATATCTTTTCCATTACCTTGCTTTGTGTGTTGACATATCTTTTCCACTACTGGTCAATATCATGATCTCTCCCTGACCATACATATATATGGTTAATTATTCTCTCTGCAAAGCCCTTTTTGTGAATATTGAGGTGCAGACGCATTTTTCTAATATATGCCTTCTTAGCAGAAAGTATTGGACCCATTGCCCTACATTCCTACGTATATAACACAGCTGGCTGGAGACTTGGATGCTGGCTAGAGGACAGGGGTCTGGCGGGTGCTAACATGCTTCATGGGTGTGGGAAAGTACCGCTATCAGGTGCGCGGTCGCCCAAGCCCTCATCCTTCCTACGGGAGGCATGCACACCCTGCCCACCCACCCACCCTTCCTACATTGAATGCGCGGGACGCGCATTCTGAGGGGATGTTTGTCAGATGCGCACATCATAAGTGAAATATGAAAATATAAGAAACAAGAAATGAAGATATATGGAAGTATGCTAGTTCGCCAGTATGCGGTGTGTAACCGTATCCAGCCATAAAAGAGAGTAGGAGGGGCAGGAGGGTCAAAGGGAAACATTTAATGACCCAGGCCGTTTGGCCCAGGGCAGCCCGGGCAGATGTGTCGCCCAGGTCATGTAAACATCCAGTGGTAGTGTTGTCGTCTTGGATGTTGTTCGTACCACACGTGGAGTTCATTTGAGCTTGTACTTGATTGGTGAATGGTACATTCTG
>NC_059285.1:10928845-10943845 GCF_017591435.1 Portunus trituberculatus
ACACACACACACACACACACACACACACAAGGGGAAAAAAAAAGTGAGTGAAATTAACCTCAGTTCAATAGCATGCAAATGTTGCCTACAATTACATGAGACAATTGAGCAAAAAATGTGAAAAAAGCGACACCATAGCACTAAAAACATGCTATCCTGTAAAAAAAATGAGGCACATCAAAGCGAGAGAGAGAGAGAGAGAGAGAGAGAGAGAGAGAGAGAGAGAGAATAAATGGAGAGGAATGTTTCCACTTCTTTTTCTCTGTTGTTTCAGTTGCGTTTCCCGGTTAATTTACTTTAAAGTTTGGCGAGTATTTTTCTTACGATTTTTGGATAGGAGACACACACACACACACACACACACACACACACACACACACACACACACACACACACACACACACACACACACACACACACACACACACACACACACACACGTTCTCTCTCTCTCTCTCTCTCTCTCTCTCTCTCTCTCTCTCTCTCTCTCTCTCTCTCTCTCTCTCTCTCTCTCTCTCTCTCTCTCTCTCTCTCTCTCTCTCTCTCTGAACTAGATTTAAAGCCCGGAAAAGAAAAATATGACACTGCACTCTTTCTCGCTTCCTGTAATTCCTTTCCCTTGCTAACTTTTGTCGTTCACCTTTACCTGTCCAAACCAGGTGTGAGTTCATCCCTGACGCGCACATTTCCCCGCCACTCACTGCCATTACTGTGTTGCCGCCCATTGATGCCTCCCTGATGCTTTGAGTGCTCTGGGATTGATTGGCCTTGCTTCTCACACTAGTAACATTAATTGATGAGCATCACGGTACTTTTATCATGTTTGCCTTCTAATGGGGTCGGTATTCTGGTGTTTGTGTTGCCGTTTATCATTTTCTTTTCAACTATTTATATATACGTGAGTTTGCTTTTCCTTCAACTATTTACTTTTTTTTTTAGTCTTCTGGTATTTCTGGTATTTTATTGTCGTTTGTTATTTCCTTGGATAGTTTTTTGGTGTATGTTTTCTTTTGTATGTGGTATTTAAGTAAGTTTTTTGTGTATTTACTTTGGTAGGAGTCTAAAATATTCGTAGTAATGCAGAGTGGAATTTCACTGCAGAGAGAGAGAGAGAGAGAGAGAGAGAGAGAGAGAGAGAGAGAGAGAGAGAGAGAGAGAGAGAGAGAGAGAGAGAGAGGAGAAAATGTTTGGCGGTGTTAAAAACGGAAGTGAAATCTAGTGCAAATATGTAGTCTTGGAATAATTATGTGTTTTTAGCAGGTAGTATTGTTTTGAGGCATGCCTTGAATCGCGCCAAATTACAGTCTTTATCTTTCCTTTGCGTGAACCGCCTCCCAAAATAACATGCAAAACAATATGCCGCGTTAATCGTCCTTCGTCCTGTATTTAAAACTCGCCTGTTTGTCTTTCTCTCCCTTTCTTTCTGGCATAATGTTATTTTGTTTGCATGCAGTGTCTCTAAAAAAATAAAATAAAAATATAAACAAATATCGGACGCACGACACGTACACATATCTAACGTGTGTTATTTTATTTAAAGATTTAATTACAAGACACCTTTTTTTTTAAACAAACACACACACACACACACACACACACACACACACACACACACACACACACACACACACACGGGTCACTCAGGTATCAATTTTCCGAAAAAGAGTTTCTCCTTGTTGTTGTTGTTACTTTTTCCTTTTATTTATTTTTTAAGTCCCTCGCGCGATACTGCGAAAAGGAAGTTTGTGAGGCAAAAATACACTTGACGTGTATGTTGGGAGACGAAGTTCGTATACATAAGTTTTGACGGCCAGGAGGGATGGAGGGAAAGAGTGAGGGAGGGCGGAAGGAAGGATGGGGAAGCGTGGGGGTGAGAGGGGAAGAGCCGTTAGGGAGTGAAGGCTGGGAGGGCCGGGAGGCAGGGACAGTGATGGAACTGCCTATTGAAGGATTGGAGAGAGAGAGAGAGAGAGAGAGAGAGAGAGAGAGAGAGAGAGAGAGAGAGAGAGAGAGAGAGAGAGAGAGAGAGAGAGAGAGAGATTTTATAGAGAAAGTTAGAGGTGGGAGGAAAGTTGGAGATGCAATTAGAGGTGTGTATGTGTTGGTGGTGAGGGAGAAGGCTGGTGTGGAGGGCGTGGAGGGAGAGAGCGGGAAGAAGGGAAGCAGGAGGGTGGAGGGAGGGAGGGAAAGAGAGGGAACGACAGAAAAAGAAGAAAGAAAGAAAAGGAGAGAAAGATCGGTCAAAACAATCCCTGCTGTTGGGAGAAAGGAAAAAGAAAGAAAATAATACGGAAAAACAAAGCGAGAATGAATAAGAAATACAAGCCATTTATTAAAAGTCAGAATAATGAGACAGATATTATTGAGCAACATTATCTCTTTCACTTTATTCTTCATCATCCTTGTAGCCAACAGAATCACCTTTTTTCCTCAGTAATAAGCTTCCCACCACCACCATCACCACCAACACCATTGTCGTCATCACCACTGCTGTTACCACTATCACCACAAAAACAAAGGTCTTATTGACGTCACCATCGCCATCACCACCACTATCATCACCACCACACAGCAAAGGGTAACGATCATTCACTTATAATATGCAACTTTGGAACTAGAACAGAAGGTAATGATCGTTTTAAATGTCAAAGCATGGAAGATAAATAAACAATAAATGGATAGGTAAATAACCAAATAAATGGATAAATATTGATACATTCAGTGGAAGAGAACATGAAATAAATGAAGTCCATTTATCTCCTTTTCAAACACACACATAAAAAAACAATTCCAATCAAAGGAATTAATAGAAAAATAAAACAATAAATAAGAGATAAAAATAACATTAAAATGACGCTGCGAAAGCTGATTGCAATAGAGAGAAATGATGGTCGCTGATTCGAAGAGAGAGAGAGAGAGAGAGAGAGAGAGAGAGAGAGAGAGAGAGAGAGAGAGAGAGAGAGTCAGTCGATGCTGCAGTGAGCCAACAATACTCTTAACACTAACTCTAATTTAGGCCTATTGGTACGTGCCTCCCCATGCAAGGCGTCGCCATTACGTACACATTCACGTACATACATATGCATACGTACACGCAGCGCCATCAAGATTTAAACGCACGGCGAAGAGTATTCTATATTTGCAGGATGAATAATGTTACGAGAGAGAGAGAGAGAGAGAGAGAGAGAGAGAGAGAGAGAGAGAGAGAGAGAGAGAGAGAGAGAATGGGTCATCACAGCGCTATTAATGCCAGTGAAGTTAACGGGTGGAAGTAGACCATTATTATCACCGTAAATGTTATGCTCTTATTGTTTGTCGCCGCTATGGTATTTGAACACTGCGATGACATCCTCTTCCTCTTCCTCTTCCTCCTCCTCCTCGTCCTCCTCTCCTTCCTCCTTCACCATTACTAATCCCCCAATTACTTCTATTACTACTGTTATTCCAATATTATTTATCATATCAGTTACTATTACTATTTACTGTTACACTGTTATTAACTCTGTCATTGATGCTGATACTACTAGTGTTACTACTACTACTACTACTATATTACTACTACTACTACTACTATAAAAAATATTGATTTTTCACTACAATTCGAACTTTTAAAATTTCTGTTCACTGTTAATTGGTTCTTATCGACTCTTCAACTACTACTACTACTACTATTACTACAACTACTACTACTACTACTACTATCGTCTCTACCACTACCACTACTATTACCACCACTGCACCCGACTCCTCCCCATCCTAAACCTCACCACCACCACCACTACCACCACCATGTTCATAATTCCGGCCCAAAACAGTAATGAACGCACATTCGCCGATAAAAACCAGGCCAGTATTGCTTTTCAAGGCGAATATCGTCATTATGGCCCACCCGATGCGGCTGTTAGGACCAGGGGAAAAAACCTGGTACAGTCTTTTTTCCCCCTTGGCTCTGAGCCCATTCGTGAACGTGGATATTATGGGGGAGGAAGTAGGGAAGGAGGGGAGGGGAGAGTGGAGATTTATTTAGGTAACCCTCCTCCCTACACCTCCCACCTCTACACAACTCATCTCTCCATCTACTGGGTGAACGGATGAACTCTGGGAGAGAGAGAGAGAGAGAGAGAGAGAGAGAGAGAGAGAGAGAGAGAGAGAGAGAGAGAGAGAGAGAGAGAGAGAGAGAGAGAGAGAGAGAGAGAGAGAGATTTAGCATGAGAGGTAAAGGGAAATTTGGGACAAGGAAAGAGAGACAAAGAGAAACGAAGGGACAGGAATAGGAAGAGAAAGAAGAGAGAGTGTAATAGAGAAATAAAAAGAAGGTAAACTTTAGGTTGGAAAACAAGGAAGAGATAAAGAGAAAAAATGAACGAGGAAATGAAAAAAAGAATGAAATTATAGGTAAGGGAAGGAAAAAGAATGGAAGAAGTAAGTGTGGGCAGGAGAGAGAGAGAGAGAGAGAGAGAGAGAGAGAGAGAGAGAGAGAGAGAGAGAGAGAGAGAGAGAGAGAGAGAGAGAGAGAGAAAGCAGGAATGTTACTAGTTATCCCGGAAGGGTAACTGGGCAGTTTTATTGAATGATTATATTTTTATTAGATATTTATTGGGAACTGTAGGTTATTCAATATTACTCTAGTGGTGGTGGTGGTGGTGGTGGTGGTGGTGGTGGTGGTGGTGGTGGTGGTAGTAGTGATGGTGGTGGTGGTCGTGGTGGTGGTATAATGTTCTGCTTTTACATTAATATAGGAACATTAAAACAGAGAACGATCATGTGTCATACACACACACACACACACACACACACACACACACACACACACACACACACACACACACACACACACAGCTACTTTCGCCTATTTCAAAACTTAGCTTCCTGGAAACATTGCCAGAATACAATATGAAATCCGCTTATGTAAATTTTAGCATCAGAGAAGTGGTGAAAGAGAGAGAGAGAGAGAGAGAGAGAGAGAGAGAGAGAGAGAGAGAGAGAGAGAGAGAGAGAGAGAGAGAGAGAGAGAGAGAGAGAGAGAGTGTGTCAATATTTCGTAGTAATAGTAGTAGTAGTCGTTGTTGTAGTAGCAGTAGTAGTAGTTGTAGTAGTAGTAGTAGTAGTAGTAGTAGTAGTAGTAGTAGTAGTAGTAGTAGTAGTAGTAGTAGTAGTAGTAGTAGTAGTAGTAGTAGTAGTAGTAGTTATTATTATTATTATTATTATTATTATTATTATTATTATTATTATTATTACCAATATCATTATTATTATTATTAATTGAAGTAGTAGTAGTAGTAGTAGTAGTAGTAGTAGTAGTAGTAGTAGTAGTAGTAGTAGTAGTAGTAGTAGTAGTAGTAGTAGTAGTAGTAGTAGTAGTAATAGCAGTAATAGCAGTTGTAGTAGTAGTAGTAGTAGTAATAGTTGTAGAAGTAGTAGTAATAGGTCTTTTTCTAACAGTGGACCTTATTTAAGGTTATTTTGTTCCACTTATCCTTTCCTACTTAGAATAAAATAGTAGTAGTAGTAGTAGTAGTAGTAGCAGTAGCAGTAGTAGTAGTAGTAGTAGTAGTAGTAGCAGCAGCAGCAGCAGCAGCAGCAGCAGCAGCAGCAGTAGCAGGAACAGTTATGATTAAAGTGTTATCGGTGTAGTTGTTGTTGGTGTACTTGGCTGGTATAGACTATTAGTTACCCCTTTCCTGGAAGCTGGCTCAATGCAGTGCTCCAGCCGTCCCCAGCCCACACCCCACACCGCACCAGCCACCCCTCTTCTGCCCCCTGACCTTCTTTCATGTGCTAGTCGTGGGCGACTTCTCCGACAGAGCAATACTTCCAAACGAGGCATAATTACAGGCTATATGTCTTATTAATCCCTGTTCTGTACATGTCTGAGTCTCGTACAAAAAAATTCACAGTTTTAATGTTTCTGTTCATATTTACACTCTTACAGTCTTTTATTTTCTTGAGGTAAGGGAGTTGTATCCTCTTCCATGTCTCTTATATAAAGAAACCCCGTAATTCATTCACTGTTCAACCCAATCAGTCTGTATCGTCATTCATTCTCTAATCTGCATATTGGTAAGTCGCGCCGCGTTAACTCTGTCTTCCACCTCCCTCACCTTCCGCAAGTTAGGTTGAACGTGGCACCTTATCAAGCCAATTGGCGGGCAGATATGAACGCGCTCTTTGGGATCTCTTAACATCCTTGAACCATTAATAGCTTTGTGTAAGTTGTTTCCTACTACTGTATTTTTATGGAGCTTGCTTTGTCTTGGAGTTGATATTAGAAAATTCTTACTCTCGTTACTAAGTGTTACAGTTGTTGTTGTTGTTGTTGTTGTTGTTGTTGTTGTTGTTGTTGCTGCTGCTGCTGCTGCTGCTGATGATGATGATGATGATGCTGATGCTGCTGCTGCTTTTGCTGGAAGAGAAGGAGGAGGGGAGGGAGGAGGAGGAGGAGGAGGAGGAGGAGGAGGAGGAGGAGGAGGAGGAGGAGGAGGAGGAACAATAGTATCAGTAGCAGCAGCAACAGCAGCAGCAGCAGCAGCAGCGATGGTATAAACTATAAAGTATTACTGACAGCTGTACAAGCAGTAATGGGAACAATAGCAGCAGAAGAAACAATAGCAAGCAGAGGATATTCAGTGTGCAGTGGGAATGCATTTCTGTTCCTGTCGCGCCTGCCTCTGGAGTGACAGCGTTAAGTGAAGGAATATTCCCTGCCGACTCCAGGATGCAGTACTACGGTTTTCCCAGCTCGTGTGCGTGAGAAAAAGAACACAGTGGACTGCTGACGATGTTTTGTTGGTGGCTGGAGGTGCGGCGTCACTCGCGCCGCCTCAAATATAATAGAGAGCCAGTGGACTCCGTGAATATTCTTTCCCCATCGCGTTATCTCCAACCATCCGTGTCCGTGTCCGTGCCACCAAAGGCGGGGACAGAAGAATATCAGCCTGCCTACGCACCATTCCCGGCCTGGTGGCTCACCAGCTACTCCTACAATATCTTCCCTTTCCGCTATACACGAGGATTGCTTCCTGACAGATTTGATGAAATAATGATAATGATAATAATAACGAAAAGATCATAACAGTAGAGACTACAAACAAATCACTATAGCTGTCTCAAGGACCACATTATTTCTTGAATTATACCAGTTGCTTAGGAACGCGTAAACAAACTCTTTTTTTCTGAAAAACCTAACAGAATTAGTCCCACAAAGTTCCCGAGCGTTCCAAGCGGCGGTATCCCCTACTGCTACCGCTGCTGATGCCGCTTCTGCTTACACACATACACACTAAGCGCACAAAATGAACTTGTTTTGCTCGACTTGATATTAGCAGAACAAAATGGCCTTACATTAGCTGAGGGTGAATTTAATGCCCCAAGAGAGGCAAGGAGAGGTGAAGGTCTTAAATGGTGCTGCTACTGTTGCTGTTGTTCATCCTACTGCTGTGATTACTACCGAGTCCATCTGTACTGCAAATACTACTGTTCCTGTCTCTGCTACTGACGCTGTTACTACTGTTTATATTGCAAATATTACTTTAGAAAATAATTAAGAAATCGTAATCAATCGACCCAATCCTAACTCCAACACACACACACACACACACACACACACACACACACACACACACACACACACACACACACACACACACACACACACACACACACACACACACACACACACACACACACACACACACACACACACACACACACACCGGTACAGATTTCATTGCAATTATTTCTGTCCTGAACTTGAAGGTGATGAGAGATGACACAAAGAGGAGGAGGAGGAGGAGGAGTAATGCTATACAGTTGATGAAAACAGAATGGAAAACGAGAGCACTGTACACACGTAGGGGGAGATGCAACTGTTTGCTTTGGTATCGCTTCCATCAGCTCGTGTGTGTGTGTGTGTGTTTGTCCGGTGGTGTGTGTCGAGGGTTCGATGGCAGCGTCTGGACACTCTATGATAATTACAGATGCGCCGTTGTCCTCTTTATTAAAGACAAGACATCCGAGTTTCCTTGTTTTATTTACATATAGATGTTATCAGATTGTGCTTTACGGAACAGGAGGCATTCCACGCGCTGCAGAGTATGGGACGAAAAGAAAGGAAAGAGAAAAAAGGATATAGAAGTCTCAAAAGAGTCTGTGATACAGTTGATGAAAAAAAAAATCAAAGGAAACAATGATGATTAGGGACAAAAATCAACGCAAAAAATAAGTAAGTATATGTTGAAGTAAATGAAATGTATGGTGTATCCAGACTGTACGCCAATGGAATAGATAGTGAGGTGTGTTCGCTACTTCCCGTCACCTTTCTGGAGGTGTACGCGGTGCAGGAAGTAACAGAGACCACTGAAAGGCTTCCTACTGGATTACCTGGCACGTGTCTTCACAACTTCCTCAGCTCACACACAGCGGCGCGGCACAGCAAACACATACCTGGAACAAGAATAAGGCGGATGAGCAGGATAATAACAGAGTCTGACGGAGTAATAAGATGTTGAAAAAGAGATAAGACTGATGTATGAGTATGTCCGCAGCATATGGAAACAGCAGAGGTAGTGCGTATGTAGCAGTGGTATGGCTTCATCTGTCATTGGCAAGCTACGATTACTGCTACTGCTAATACTGCTGCTGCTGCTTCTACTACTATTCCTGCGGCCTCTACTGCTATTATTACTAATACTATTGTAACCAACACTACGTACTACTACCACTGCTGCGACTCTTACTTCTACTACAAACTGAGAAGCAACCTACTTATTATACGTCCACTTCATCACACTTGCATGACAAACAAGTGCTCAAACAAAGGCGGCGAGGAGATGGGAGTAAAATTAAGCGAAAACGTAAGAAAAATGGAACGAGAGGGATAAAAAGAAACAAAGTATTAATTTTCTCCAACCTTATTTTCTTTTCTTCCATAATCTGCATACAACACTCCTTTTGTGCTGCTGCTGCTGCTGCTACTACCCTTAATGCATTTCTCGTTACTATCACCAGGAGAGAGAGAGAGAGAGAGAGAGAGAGAGAGAGAGAGAGAGAGAGAGAGAGAGAGAGTGTCATTATTCTTGAAACTCTGCCCTTCTGCTGTAATAGCGAGCCAGAATCCACTATCACTCCTCACTACTGCTGCTACTACTACATACAACTCCTCCTCCTCCTCCTCCTACGCCTTCTTCAGGGCATACATCACCCTGGATTTGACGTTTCCTCATCGTGCGCGTCGGCCATGCGTCTGTGCTGCTAACAGTTTATCACGGGTGTTTGTATCCACGCCTCCCAGCCTGCCGCCCCTTCCTCTCCTTCCCTTTCCCTTGCATCTAAACCTGGCCGCGGTACGATAAGTTTTTCAATGTTTACTACTTTGATGGCGCTGCCAGACAAGACGGGCGACCTCCCCCACGCGACTGACTGGTTTAGGAACAAGTGGGTGGAAGCTTTTACTTATGTTTATTTGAGGTTTTAGTTTTGTTTTTTGCGTTGAGTGTCTCGTGTGACGGTAGTAAAAAGATATATACTCTCTCTCTCTCTCTCTCTCTCTCTCGTTATGGCCTTACCTCTCTATCACACACACATTAACATTGATATTCTTGGTAGCAGATAGAAACATCCCTCCCTCCCTCTCTCTCACTCTCTATCCCTCGCATGTCTCCTCTCTCACTCCTTCCCTTATCGACGTCGTGTATCGCCCATAAGCCTCGGTAACGATGCAGGGATTACTGAGGGATTTTGTCCATATTAGTTTGGGATTGCAGCAAGGGAGATGAGGGGGACCTGGGAAGAAGGTGGGGGCGGGAAGGGTTGGGTCAGGGAGAAGCTGTCGTACTGCGCTGCCCTTCCTGCTTATCCCAGTGTTTATTGTTCATATTGTTTATTGGGATTACTGCCAGACTCGCCCGGATTACAAGACGCGAGAGGTGAAAAACTGGCCGCGGCTTTTAGGGCGAATGAGTGAGTGGTGGTGGACAGCTGAGTAGTCCCGGCTACTGGTCATCCTGCTGCTGCTGCTGCTGCGTCTGCTGCTACTGGTGGTTTTATTGTTCATGTTGCTATTTCTGCTACTCATCCTCTACAATTGCTTCTACTACTACTGTTACTATTGCTATTATTCTTTCTATTTTATTCATCTTCCACTTTCTCCCCGTCCTATTCCTCTTCATCATCAACCTACTTCTATTATTTTTATTACCACTATTACTACTACTACTACTACTACTACTACTACTACTACTATTGCTCTCATTACTAGAACTTTATTTCCTTTACTATCATAACTGCTGCAACAACAACTGCAATAATTAAACGCAAAATTTACGTAAACACATCTGTGAAGTTATTGACGTGCAACCAATCCTGTAACGGAAACAAGGTAACAATGTGAGTAATGATGAAAATTATAACACTAAAAAAAAAAAACAATAATAGTGATAATAACAACAATAACCACCACCAATCAATAAATCCCCACCACGCCTTCGCCTTCCCATCCCTCCCTCATTCCTCATCTCCTGGATAAATGGATTTTTATTGCCAGAGAAAATAAAGAAAGTTTACCCTGCCAGAAACCGAGTCCTCAGCCCCTCCTCTCGTTACCCTTCCCGACCCACAGCCAATACTAGCCCCTCCCACCTCTACACCACCCCTAAACCAACCCAGCCAGACCTCTCACCCCATTCCCCATCCTTCTTTTACTTACACTTCTCCACTAGCAGCTCAGACATCCTACACACACACACACACACACTCTCTCTCTCTCTCTCTCTCTCTCTCTCTCTCTCCAATATTTAGGGTGTCTCCATCTACGGTTTGCTATGGACATAAGGATTTTTCGCCCAAAGAACCTGGATTAAAAGTACGAGTATATATGTTACCCGGATCTCTCTCTCTCTCTCTCTCTCTCTCTCTCTCTCTCTCTCTCTCTCTCTCGTCCGCATCTCTCTATGCATCTCTCTCTCTTATGCTCTCTCTCTCTCTCTCTCTCTCTCTCTCTCTCGTATGCATCTTCCTTTATGCAATCTCTCTCTCTCTCTCTCTCTCTCTCTCTCTCTCTCTCTCTCTCTCTCTCTCTCTCTCTCTCTCCAGGATGCATATTGCCTTATGCAGCAGCGCGTTCACACACACACACACACACACACACACACACACACACACACACACACACACACACACACACACACACACGGAATCAATTGTCGCCCGTCGCCCGCCTGATTTAGTTGTGCCAGGTGAGCTGGATTGCATATTTATACACCTGAAGAGTTATTTAGCGCCGAGGGGAAATACCTTCGCGACAGGAGGAAGCAGAAGAGGAGGAGGAGGCGGAAGAGAAACAGGAAGAGGAGGAGTGGAAGGAGGAGGAGGAGGAGGAGGAGGAGGAGGAGGAGGAGGAGGAGGAGGAGGAGGAGGAGGAGGAGGAAAGGAAAGCGATTGAGATTGATAAAAAGAAATTGCTGACAATATTTTACTATTTTTTCCTTAAACGCTTATATTTTTTTTCCAAATATAAATCTCTCACAGTCTTCACCCACGCATCTCTCTCTCTCTCTCTCTCTCTTGAACCTTACCAACACTACTTCTCTCCCAGGCTTACTCCCCCTCCCCCTCTCATGCCCTGTCCACTATCTCCTCCTATGTTCATCCCTCCCTTCCTCTCTCCCTTCCTGTGTTTCCAATCTCCTCCATCGCCGCCCAATCCCTCCACGATAATCGATAAATCGCCACAAGTCTCGCGTCTAAGCCTCCTGAGGGAAAAAATAATAATAATACACAAGATTTCGGAAGAGTGGCAGGACTTTGTTTACGGTTGGCGGGAATCCCAAGCCTGGTTTGTTTATGTCTCGTGGCGTGGAGGAGGAGGAGGAGGAGGAGGAGGAGGAGGAGGAGGAGGAGGAGGAGGAGGAGGAGGAGGAGGAAGTAGTGGAAGATACGAAACGACAAGGGGATCTCCGCTTTACTAACGTGAAGGAAAAGTGAAGGAAGGGATTACGGATTAAGGAGAAATGGGTTACGGAAGAATAGGCGCAGAGAAAGAAATATAGTAGTAAAGGGAAGGAGGAGGAGGAGGAGGAGGAGGAGGAGGAGGAGGAGGAGGAGGAGGAGGAGGAGGAGGAGGAGGAGGAGGAGGAGGAGGAGGAGGAGAAAAGGAAATTGAAATATGGGATAAAAAGAGAACGATTCTGGAGAGAGAGAGAGAGAGAGAGAGAGAGAGAGAGAGAGAGAGAGAGAGAGAGAGAGAGAGAGAGAGAGAGAGAGAGAGAGAGAGAGAGAGAGAGAGAGAGAGAGAGAGATCCTGAGAAACAGTAAAATATGATAACCGAGAAGTAAGAAGGACGAAAGAATTAAGTAAAAGTGAGTCATAATTTTCATACAAATCTATGCTAGGTTAGAGAGAGAGAGAGAGAGAGAGAGAGAGAGAGAGAGAGAGAGAGAGAGAGAGAGAGAGAGAGAGTCAAGGGTCGCGGGAGAAGACGAATGAAAACAGAGTGAAGGAATTAGCTAGAGTTATTGAATCTTCCAGTTTGTGACAGAGAAATACTTTGCCCTCTCGTTCACTGTCGGCTGTGTGTGTGTGTGTGTGTGTGTGTGTGTGTGTGTGTGTGTGTGTGTGTGTGTGTGTGTGTGTAAAACGAACCACTCTGCCGTGCAAGGAGGATTTACACCACCTTCACATCACCATATTCACTCAGTCTCAGTTTCACATGGAAGCAGAATTATCACAAAACATCCTTCACTTCTCTAATCTTTGTCTTACATGTAACACTTCATTTAATCTCGTTCCTTTCCTCTCCAGCAATACTATCTTTCATGTCAGATTAACGTATGCTCAACGCTTGCTTTTACGGCATTATAGATAGATATAATAGATATAATGGATATGTCTCTATATATCTCCACTGGTATTAAGTCTCATGGATATGCAACTCGTGTGACGCGGTTATGTGCGAAACGACATGAATGCTGACTCGTAAAAAAAAAAAAGCAACAAAAACTGTGATGAAAAATAAAGCTGTGAGAAAAATGCAATAATAAATACTTTCGTGTTTCATTTTTACAATGTCTTTCTTTGATGTGATATTTCCACACTTCCTTCGCCTTAGTGCTTTTAATTTCTTATTTCTCAGCGTAACCTATTGCATTTCATATGATGCTCAAGTAACTTTTCTTCTTTTTCCTACATGTGGTACATAAAGTCTTTGTCTGTCTGTCTGTCTGATCTCTCTCTCTCTCTCTCTCTCTCTCTCTCTCTCTCTCTCTCTCTCTCTCTCTCTCTCTCACACACACACACACACACACACACACACACACACACACACACACACACACACACACACACACATCCACATTCGGCACCACCATCCTATTCGGCGTGACAATTGTTCGGTTCGGTGCCCATTTAGATACACCATTAAATTCTCTCTCTCTCTCTCTCTCTCTCTCTCTCTCTCTCTCTCTCTCTCTCTCTCTCTCTCTCTCTCTCTCTCTCTTCAAATGACATAAGCAGCCACTTGAGGAAATTTAATGATCATTAACACACCCGAGAATTTAAGTTAGAGAGAGAGAGAGAGAGAGAGAGAGAGAGAGAGAGAGAGAGAGAGAGAGAGAATTACTGGTCTTATTATGAAAGGATAATATTAAGGTATGTCAAATGACGACACGAAAAACAACAAATATCCATAACAAAAATAATAACAACAGTAGATATCAGCAACGATAACAAACATAAAACAGTGACAACAATAACACTGACGCAACAATGACACTATAAAAATAAAATGAAAAATAACAATCTACCACCATCCATTTTTTTTTTTTTTTCTATACAAGCTTTTCTCTCCTCTTCTTCCTTCACCACCATCACCACCACCATCATAATCTCCTCCTCCTCCTCCTCCTCCTCCTCCTTCTCTAATTCCCCATACTTTTACCTCCCTCCCTCTCTCGCGCTCTACTTACCTCCCTTCATAATCTTTCTCTCCGTCAATTTGCACAAAGACTTTCCTTCATTTCTCCTTCCGTACTTCTTTTCCTCCTTCCTATAGTGACCTCCTTCCCACACACACACACACACACACACACACACACACACACACATCGTACATATATCTGTAGGCATTCTATTATTTGTTTTCTATGTCATCTCTCTCTCTCTCTCTCTCTCTCTCTCTCTCTCTCTCTCTCTCTCTCTCTCTCTCTCTGCCATACCTCAAATTTCATCTCCCTTTGAGTTTTGTCTCTCACTTAACTTTTTTCCCCTTTCTGTTTCATCCTTTTAGTTGGTTTCAATCTCTCTCTCTCTCTCTCTCTCTCTCTCTCTCTCTCTCTCTCTCTCTCTCTCTCTCTCTCTCTCTCTCTCTCTCTCTCTCTCTCTCTCTGCATGTCACATTCTTCCCTCTTGCTCCTCTATCTTTATCTTCCTTTCTTATGGTATGCCTTCCTCTCTCTCTCTCTCTCTCTCTCTCTCTCTCTCTCTCTCTCTCTCTCTCTCTCTCTCTCTCCGCCGTGAGAGTGTGCCCCCAGCAGCCAATCACACCAGCATTCCCATTTCAATTCCTATTCCCATTCCACAACGGTATTAGGGGATGTCAAAAGAAATACATTAGCCTTCCTTCCTCTCTCTCTCTCTCTCTCTCTCTCTGGACCATATGCTATTTACTTCGTTGTTGCTGAGAAGTCGAATAAAATCTTTCACTTTTCATCGATTTCTCATTATAATTATTATTATTATTATTATTATTATTATTATTATTATTATTATTATTATTATTGTTGTTGTTGTTGCTGTTTTGTTGTTGTGACTTTTCTCATGGAACTGCAAATGTTTGACTCAGCTTCATTTTTTTTCTTTTGTACTTTTCCTTTTTTTTCCAGTAAGTTGAGTGTTTTGGGAAATGTGTGTGTGTGTGTGTGTGTGTGTTCTCTCTCTCTCTGCCTAGCTTTCGTTACACACACACACACACACACACACACACACACACACACACACACACCGCAAAG
>NC_059285.1:10948845-10953845 GCF_017591435.1 Portunus trituberculatus
ATTATAATCTACTGTATTTTGTTACTAACAGGGACACGCGCATTCACTACTCTCTTCATTCCATTCTAATTTTTCTCATATTTCCCATTTTACTTCGTTTCAGTTCGTTCGTTTAGGAAATTCGCACAAGTCATTTCCCACTCTGCATTTTCCTCAAGTGTCTGCAGCTTTCCTCCCTTCTCTCGCCTGCACTCCGCGGCGAATGACATGTCGACGGTAATTACTACTTGTCGTTAATTAAAACCGCGTGTGAGCCCAAGCGAGCCATTTAAGCGACTATTAATTAACTCGTAAATTTGGTAAGTAACCGAGAAAGAGTAGTACGCATGTGTATGTATGTGTGTGTGTGTGTGTGTGTGTAATAATAATAATAATAATAATATACGGTTTATTTGTTTGGCAGTGCAACAAAAAATTTACACTGAAAACATACAGGGGGGGGATATTAAAACAATGAAATGCTTAACCTAACTATGGATCTAACTTAACCAAGAATTTACTTATTGATTTATTTATTTATGGCTCGCACCATAGTGGGCACCGCGCTAAGGTGGTATCGGTCAGTGCGCGGTGCTCTTAAGGGCGCCAAGCGATTCTGGTGTCGGGTGGCGCGGGTAGGGAGAGGCACGTCTGGGGGTAGCAGGTGACGGAGACGTGAATGATGCAGCAGCCCTTACCCAAATTTTTCCAAGGCTTCCTGGTGTCTTGTGGCCAGCCTCGGCAGACTCAGGCAGGTCAGGGCGTCCTCGTAGGACCTGTAGGCAGGCCCAAGGATGACCCTGAACGCCCTCTTCTGAACCCTCTCAAGCTGTTGTCGTTGTGTGAGGTTCAGGGAGGAGGACCACGCTGGGGAGGCGTACATGTGTGTGTGTGTGTGTGTGTGTGTGTGTGTGTGTGTGTGTGTGTGTGTGTGTGTGTGTGTGTGTGTGTGTGTGTGTGTGTGTGTGTGTGTGTGTGTGTGTGTGTGTGTGTGTGTGTGTGAGCGTTTACGTGTGTGGTGGCAATAATTAACTTTGCAGCGCTAATGGTGTGTAAATTATGGGATTTATTAAGTAACTTGTTATGCATTGTGGCGCTACAAAATTTACGACGGTGTAAGTGACGCGAAAATCACACAAACCGAGAAACACACACACACACACACACACACACACACACACACACACACACACACACACACACACACACACACACACATACACGTGCGCTGGCGAGGTTTCCGTGGAAATTGACAACTGTTAGAGGTGTGCATGCAAGGTTACTGAACGTATATATAGAAAAAACACTCGACAGAAAGGCAGACGAGAACTGATGCAAGGGAACAATTCCCTTCGTGGAAATGTTTGACCAGTGGAGTTCCCCATGAGAGGAGTGGGAGTGGCAGGAGTGTCTGTGGCTTGTGTAAATACATATAATGCCAGGTAACGTCACTCCTTACATGAATACGTGCACGGATGAGACTTGAAAAGCTTCTGCTTGAATAAAGACTGACGTTTGCTCTGCAAATAGTCATTAATATGTGTTTCAAATGTTATCATTCTAAAACAATAAAAAGTAAAGGTTGTTGTCATAGACTATAAAGGCGACTTTCTTTTACGTGTATCAATAAAGCCGAAATTGAAATGGTATCTAATTTTTTCTATAAAGAGGCAACTGTTGAATGAAAAAAAAAAAAACAATCACACTCTACAATCAGAAGAATTAAATATAAACATCAAATAAATAAGAGTAAAACTCGTATTAAAATGTTCTTTCACAGTAAAAGCTATCAGAGGCAATTCCATCCTATCCTACAAAACGATTCGCACATAAAAGGAGTTTGGTAATCCATCCTTCTATCACATTCCTTTGTGTCTGCAAGTTCTTAATATAAAACATTAATTAATTGAAATATTAATTGTCATTCCTTTACTCGATATGACATTCAATACTTGAACATTTTTTGTTCATGTAAAAGAAAATGTGACTAAGGGCGACAATACTGAAAGAAAAGAAAGAACCAATAACCAGAAAGCACGTTCAAAAATTACATATCAGTGTTTTGAAGAGGTGAAAACATTGCAACATCAATAAACACTCACATGGTCAGCTAAGACTTCAAAAATAGAGAGAGTGAAGAGGAGTAAACAAGCAGGTAGGCAGGGTGACATAAGCTTAGGATGCAAACACTGCACACTAGAGCGGGGAAGGGTCAATAAACGCAGCATCCAGTGAGGTCATGATTCATTACTGCCGCTACAATAAAAGAGTCACGATGCTCTGTCGTCATATACATTGCAACGCAGCGCAATAACACACACATGCAATACTCTTCTTATTGCCAGTATTAATGAAAGCACATCCAGAGCCTCAAAACATCCATACAACCACCACCATAATTATCACTGCTACCACCATCACCACCGCAACCATCACTGTCAAAAAGCCACAACCAGCATTCCTATCTCACCACCACCACCACCACCACCTCCCGCAGTCACATTGTGTGATAACAATAACGAGAGTCAGCTGTTCTATGTGTGTGTGTGTGTGTGTGTGTGTGTGTGTGTGTGTGTGTGTGTGTGTGAGAGAGAGAGAGAGAGAGAGAGAGAGAGAGAGAGAGAGAGAGAGAGAGAGAGAGAGAGAGAGAGAGAGAGAGAGAGAGAGAGAGAGAGAGAGCAATCCTATAAAAGGGGAAGACAGAAATGATTAGTCGTAGTACTACGTATTTATAAAGGAAGGGGTAAAAAAAAATACATATATATGTGTGAGTGAGATAATTCCTTCCATTCGTCAGCTTTCCATTACCTTATAAATAACAATAAATCAAATGTATGACTATAATATCCGTGGGGATGTGTCATTATCTCTCTCTCTCTCTCATTCTCTCTCTCTCTCTACGTACAGGGATTAATCCACTGATGTAGTAAGATAACAGTGTCGTGTGTAGGCGTGTTTCGTGTGCGTGTGTGTGTATAGGGGGGAAGGAGAGATGTGTGGAGGAGTATAGGGGGGGCGACGTGTAGGGATTTGTAATGGAAAGACGATAATAGAGGCAAATAATAGTCGTGGTGGTGGTGGTGGTGGTGGTGGTGGTGGTGGTTTAGGGAGTTACGGTGGTAGTAATAAAGTTAATAGGAAATGTTGTGTGTATGAGAGAGAGAGAGAGAGAGAGAGAGAGAGAGAGAGAGAGAGAGAGAGAGAGAGAGAGAGAGAGAGAGAGAGAGAGAGAGAGAGAGAGAGAGAGAGAGAGAGAGAGAGAGAGAGAGAGAGAGAGAGAGAGAGAGAGAGAGAGAGAGAGAGAGTGGAGGGGAGTGGTCTTTAACAGTGCTTATCGTATACCTCTGTTTGTCTACTCACCCAAACACACACACACACACACACACACACACACACACACACACACACACACACACACACACTTCCTCTCGTTAATTTTTCATTCCATGCTGCGAGTTCTTCCATTTTCCTCTCTCTCTCTCTCTCTCTCTCTCTCTCTCTCTCTCTCTCTCTCTCTCTCTCTCTCTCTCTCACTTACCGTTCTTTATTCACGACGTAGTATCACTCACTTTCTCTTTCTCTCTTTTCCTCACAATGCTTCTGTTCTCTCTTTTTCCATTCTCCCTCCTTCTTCTCCCTCCTCCTCCCTCTCCTGCTGACTTGTTCATTAGAGACACATCTGCACGTGACAATACCTCATCTATCATTCTTTCACTCCCATTGTCCTCCCTTCCCTCGGGACTGGTAGGAGGAGGACGAGAGGAAGAGGAGGAGGTGGTGGAGGAAGGAAGACGTGAAGTAGAAAGAGAAGAGGACCAAGGGAGGCAGGTAAAAAGGGGGGAAAAGGAGGAGGAGGAGATGGAGGAGGAGGAGGAGGAGGAGGAGGAGGAGGAGGAGTAAGGTGATGAGGGTTTAGGATGAGAGGGGAGAAATAAAAAGTAGCGTTAAAAATGAGGTTAAGAGGAAAGGGTCAGGTGAAAAGTATAAACAAAATGATTGGGGGGGAACGAAGGAGAGAAATGGGAAATAAAATGGAGTAGATTGAAGGAGGAGGAGGAGGAGGAGGAGGAGGAGGAGGAGGAGGAGGAGGAGGAGGAGGAGGAGGAGGAAGAGGAAAGATCAGCACGAGAATATCGAGGGGAGCAATTACGAATAAGACGAAAAGCTTCAAAGGCAACGAAAAGGCAAAGGGAGGGAGGGAAAAATATGGAAAAGGGAGGAGCGACAAGTAGAGAGAGAGAGAGAGAGAGAGAGAGAGAGAGAGAGAGAGAGAGAGAGAGAGAGAGAGAGAGAGAGAGAGAGATGAGGAGGAAGTTGGCAGGAAGGGACGAGAAAAACGTGGTAGGAGGAGGAGGAGGAAGAGGAGGAGGAGGAAGAGGAAGAGGTAAAATAAAGAATGGGGGTCAGAGATGAGAAGCAGAGTTACAGTGAGAATAGATGGAGGAAGGAAAAGAGAAGAGGAGAGGGAAGGAGAGGAAGAAAGGAGAAGGGAGAGAAAAGGAGAGCGCGAAGGAGGGAAGGAAAAAAGTGGTGAACGATATGACGAAAGGGAAGAAAATATTATAGAAAAGATGAAAAGGAAAGGAATATAGAATGGAGAAATATACCTTACGAAACGGGAAGGGAAGGAGGAAGGAAAAAAGGAGGAAGACATGAAGCAGGGAGGGAAGAAGATGGAAACTTGGTCGTGCATAAACAAAGTAAAACAAACGCAGATTAAAGTTTACACAAATAATTACGGAGCGGCACACACAACACGCACGTACGCACGCACGTATAAACAGACAGGCTGATGGGCCCACACACACACACACACACACACACACACACACACACACACACACACACACACACACACACACACACACACACACACACACACACACTCAGGAACACGGCAAAACTTTTTTTTCACGTATATTTACACGACTGAAATTTCAGCTGCAAATTAAATGCAAAAATAAATGAATGGCTGAATTCATAAAAGAAAATATAAAAATGCATAGAGGAGTTTGTCTTTA
>NC_059285.1:10963845-10978845 GCF_017591435.1 Portunus trituberculatus
AATTAACACCCACGTGCTAACAATAACTTCTCTATTTATTGCACCCGAGTCACAAAGAGAAGAATAATTTAAGAAGATTTTATTTACAATCCACCAACATATAATGCAAGCAGTATAGAAATTAATGGATTTGCTGTCACCGAATGCAACGTAAACTGAGCGTGTGATGGGTAAGGCAAGCCTCCCTCGCTATACAACCTGACACGCCTGACCAGAGACACTAGACACACGGCACACCGCCTCCGCACACTCAGGCTGCAAGAAATAAACACAGGAAGCTATGCAAATTGACCCTGGGATAGACACCAAAGGTAAGGCTGATTATTTTCTCAGCCACATTGTCTAAAGCTGGACTGTTGCTAATGATGTTTTTATTAAGTCACCCAACACGCACGCAAAGAAGGATCTCAGACACGAGCGTACACACACACACACACACACACACACACACACACACACACACACACACACACACACACACACACACACACACTTATGTTGCTTCAAAACTCATTTTCTCTCTGAATTTCTACGTCTGCTAGCACTCCGCAGCATACGATATTTATGCAAACAAGGGTATACATGCACATCTACGCAGAGATATATTCCTCGCATACCTGCTGTATAAGCCCTAACGCTTCCCTCCATGGCGTGAATCTTTATATGAAATGTGTAGGACATTTTTTTTCTCTCCTACGCAACACATACAAACATACACACACACACACACACACACACACACACACACACACACACACACACACACACACTCTCTTTCTTTCTTAGTGTTACGACCATGACCTCCATCATCACCACCACATCAAAAACATCACAAGGCGACAAGTGACGCCATGCAGAGAGAGAGAGAGAGAGAGAGAGAGAGAGAGAGAGAGAGAGAGAGAGAGAGAGAGAGAGAGAGCAGGAAGGAAGAACAAAGTGAGAAAAAGCATTTACACACAGTTGTTTTGTCTGTCTATCCGTCTGTTTGTTGGTATGCATGTCCTGTCTATCTGCCTGTTTGTCCTTCTGTCTCCCTCCCTCTCCCTCTCTCCCTCATCCAGCCTTAAAGCAGCACATCTCAACTTCCCGCCGTGACGTGCACAACCGCTGACGTCAGCAAATGTTTCAAGGTCGCCACATGGAAACAAACAAACAAACAAACAAAAACAAACAAAGCGAAGTAAAACACGCTGGTGCTTCGCAAACATTTGTGAACGAGAAGCGTTGATGCCCCGAAGCTCCGAACACTTTTAAAACTTTATTTGTATGTACGTAGCGGAAAATAATGTCGAAGTGTTTGTTTAAGTAACTTCTCTTAGTCCTTTCCTTGTCAATATAAGTCGCTTACCTTCTTTTGATTTGGTTCAGTATGCCCAACGATGTGTGTGTGTGTGTGTGTGTGTGTGTGTGTGTGTGTGTGTGTGTGAAAAATAGTAAAATTAGATCCGGACCATGATGAACTGTAGCAAGAAAAGAGTAAATTTGCAAAACTGCATAATCATAGAGGAAGAAAAACGAAGTCCTCTCCACACACAGATAAAAATAAAGCAGAAAAAAAGAAAATAGAAAAACACCCAAGCAAGAAAATATGGCAGGGAGGCATTATGAGGCCCTTCCCTGATAAGAGATATGTGAAAATGGTCGCTGGTAACGAGAACATAGAAGAGCGGCGAAGAAGGGGGAGACGAAAGAGAGAGAGAGAAAAATTAGAGGAGGAACCGGAACGAATGACACGGACTGATAACCAAGAAAAGAAGAAAATGATTAAGTAAACAAGTTGTGTGTGTGTGTATGTGGAGAAAAAGAGAGAGAGAGAGAGAGAGAGAGAGAGAGAGAGAGAGAGAGAGAGAGAGAGAGAGAGAGAGAGAGGAGTAATGATTAAGAGTAGTGAAGAGGCAAGGAAGAGAGGAAAGGAGGAGAGGGGGAGACAAAGTGAAAGATAAAGTTAGGGAAGAACAGAGAGCGAGAGAGGAAAAGGGAGGGAAAGAGAGAAGAGGGTCACTTCATATATCGATTCCCACTCAAGGGTGATGGAGGGGAAGTGGAGGAGAGACTCGGATATTGAAAAACAGAAATATCCTAAACGGGAGAATTTTAGATCAAGTCCAGATTCTTATTTCTCTCTCTCTCTCTCTCTCTCTCTCTCTCTCTCTCTCTCTCTCTCTCTCTCTCTCTCTCTCTCTCTCTCTCTCTCTCTCTCTCTCTCTCTCTCTCTCTCTCTCTCTCTCTCTCACAAATGAATTTTTAACATCGCCCTAAAGGTCAAAGAGGGAATATTGTTTTACAAAACAAATTTTGATGAAGGTAAAGTTTCCCTATCCAGTTGTTTCAAAATATCAGCAAGAAAAAAAAACAGCAGCAATAACAACAACAGTATCGAATTAACAAAAAGAGAAAAACAAGAATGATAACAAAAGAAAAACAGAAGAATTCAAATTCACAATCACTCAATTTTGACTGCAATTCAAGAGAGAGAGAGAGAGAGAGAGAGAGAGAGAGAGAGAGAGAGAGTAGATATCCTTGCAGTGTCCTCTCTTCAGCATACATAGATTTTTTTTTTTTATTTATACCATGTGGGCTTTTCACGGGAATTTATGGGCTAAAGGGGATACTTTTGGGTACCCCCTATCTCCAAGCCCACCCGCTAGGAAACAATTGTCCCGAGTGAGGAAGCCCAACCTACATTCGGACCGTGGACAGGATTCGAACCCGTACGCTTGGAGACCACTCGGATCCCAAAGCACGCATGATACCACTGTACCATCTAGAAGATGAGAGGGTGAAAAAAACTTTTTTTTTCGTTTTACTATAGAAAATGAATATACATTTTACTTTGTTAATAATTGTTGTTTAGTTTACATTGTATTTCATTGTGAGATAACATTGTCCTGACTGTTTTATTATTCTAGTTTCAAGTTCTTTGCTTCTTTCTTCTATTATATGAGCTGTCATTGCACCATCACTACCACCACCACCACCACTACCTCCACCACTACTACCACCACCACCACCACCACCACCACCACGTCTATTATTACTACTACTACTTTTTTTTCTATACTCTTATTCCTAATATATATTTTCTTACAATGCAAAAGTCCTTACCACCATCATTCTCTACCTCACACACACACACACACACACACACACACACACACACACACACACACACACACACACACACACACACACACACACACACACACACACACACACACACACACCCTCGCTGATGGTCGTGCACACCTTGACCGGATAATTACACGCGTTTCAGCTGATTGCTAAGTACCATTACCTTCCCTGCCAGATTACAACACCCCTTTTCTTTCCCTCCACTTGTTTCCAACTTTATCCATACCCCAGTTCTCTCTCTCTCTCTCTCTCTCTCTCTCTCTCTCTCTCTCTCTCTCTCTCTCTCTCTCTCTCTCTCTCTCATATTCTTCACCTCTTATAACCATCCTAACATTTTCCTTAATTACTTATTGTCTGTGGCGCGTCAAGGTCATCCCAAGTGACGTCATTACGAAGAAAACGTGAGGTGAGTCAAGGCAAGGAAGCCAGCGAGGGTTACTATTTATTTCCCATTTTCCTGACGGCAGCACTGAAGACTTAATAGGCGTAATCATACAATCATCTTTTCTTTAAGGTTATCCCGAGGCTGCAGCATTTTCCTCTCTCTCTCTCTCTCTCTCTCTCTCTCTCTCTCTCTCTCTCTCTCTCTCTCTCTCTCTCTCTCTCTCTCTCTCTCTCAAATTCAGGTATATTTTGCAAAGTTTAGTTCAATGAAAAGTGAAATTCCATAAGGACGGAAAAGGAGGTAAGGAGGAAGGAAATAAAGGCAACAGGGAAGTAGAAAGTAAACGTATCTGAAAGGAACACAAAGAGGTGAAGGAGGAAGAGAAGGAGGAAACGAAATGAGAGTCAAAGGGGAAGAGAGAAATAGGGAAGAAGCTAAAGTGAACGGAGACTTTGAGTGTATGCAGAGAGAGAGAGAGAGAGAGAGAGAGAGAGAGAGAGAGAGAGAGAGAGAGAGAGAGAGAGAGAGAGAGAGAGAGAGAGAGAGAGAGAGAGAGAGAGAGAGAGAGAGAGAGAGAGAGAGAGAGAGAGCATAAAATTCAATATTCGAAATCATAATCAATTTATAAGAGAAACTAAAATCGCTACATTCAGTCTTACAAATCTATGCACTACCAATGCAATAATACGAAATATACTCGTATGTACAACACACTCTCTCTCTCTCTCTCTCTCTCTCTCTCTCTCTCTCAGGGCCATTATCCTTCATTATCTAAAAATAGGTTTGCCCTCAATTGCCAGCTCGTTGTTAGTAAGATTTTTTCCCTGTATCTAATGTTTTAATTGCCCCAAGCACTACCTATCCCCCATCTCTCTCTCTCTCTCTCTCTCTCTCTCTCTCTCTCTCTCAACTGCCCTCATTAAGAGTGCTTCTAAGAGCCACAGAGGTGAGGAGAAGGGATGAAGGGAGAGAGAGAGAGAGAGAGAGAGAGAGAGAGAGAGAGAGAGAGAGAGAGAGAGAGAGAGAGAGAGAGAGAGAGAGATTCATATCCGTTGTTCTGATCTTGTCCGTGTGTTTTATGTATTCCTGTTCATAGTGGATCTACGCATATGAACTTTCTTTTTATTTATTTACTTTCTTTTTTTTTTCATTTTGATGTATTCGTACACGTGTTGATTTTGGTTTAACATGGATTTCCTTTCACTGTTATTTATTGCCTTTATTGGCTTGTATATTTACTAGCAGACACTTCTCCCATCACTCCCTCCACCCCACCATCCTTCTTTTTTTTCTTTTTTTTCTACATCATTTCCTTTCTTAATTATTTCTTCCTCTCTCTCTCTCTCTCTCTCTCTCTCTCTCTCTCTCTCTCTCTCTCTCTCTCTCTCTCTCTCTCTCTCTCTCTCTCTCTCTCTCTCTCTCTCTCTCTCTCTCTCTCTCTCTCCATTCCCACCTTTGTTTTTATCTTCTTAGCCTCTCTATTCTTTCTTTCCTACACCTCCCATCCTTTTTCCTTCTCTCCATCCCTTCTATAATTCCTACTCACGTCCATTGTTTCCTAGTTCCTTCTTTTCCTTCCTCCTTTTCTCTCTCATTTCTCGGACTTTCCTCCTCCTCCTCCTCCTCCTCCTGCTTTATCTCCTTCACTCCTTTCAAAATAAAATAAAAGTATACATATGTCTGAGCCTAAAAAAATGAGCTATTAGTTTAGAGATGAAAGAGGTCTAAACTATCTCTCTCTCTCTCTCTCTCTCTCTCTCTCTCTCTCTCCAGTGGCGAGGAATGGTGCAGTGGTGGAAATCAAGGAACATTATAGGAGCGAAAAAAGGAAAATGGTGAAAGAGGAAAATTAAATACAGAGAGAGAGAGAGAGAGAGAGAGAGAGAGAGAGAGAGAGAGAGAGAGAGAGAGAGAGAGAGAGAGAGAGAGAGAGAGAGAAAGGGAGAGCCTAGTGTTACCATAATCCCCAAGAACACATTAAAAAAGAAATAGAAACACAGTGTTACCTAAATCCTGCCAAAGGAAATTAGGCAAAACAATGCAAGAGAATTAGCATAACACACTTCCCTCGGTTACAGAAAGGGAGAGAGAGAGAGAGAGAGAGAGAGAGAGAGAGAGAGAGAGAGAGAGAGAGAGAGAGAGAGAGAGAGAGAGAGCATTACGAGGAATTGCGCAGTCTATTATCAAAGAACACAATTGTAACTCTTAACACAGATAATTAAGAGAAAAGCCGGAAAAATAAGTAAACAGAGTGTTCCTCATTAAAAAAAAAAAAAACACACAACTAAAATCATAAAAAAAACAATCTATAAATAAACGAAGAAAAAGACTAAGTAAAAACAATATTATAATTAAGATTACTGTTTATTATCCAAAATTAGAAAAAACCCCATTACGAAAAAGAGAAACAAAAAGAAATAAATAAAAATAATACAAAGATAATAAAATGTAATGTTTCAAAACAACGCTGAACTTAAAATCTCACAGTTACCAGCTCGGCATTAATGGAGGGAAAGCAGTGTTGCCAAAAAGGAAAATAAACTCAATTTTGCACAAAAGAATTATTAGAGAACTCCCAAAGGAACTGATTGGCTTCCTGGAGTATTATGAGAGAGAGAGAGAGAGAGAGAGAGAGAGAGAGAGAGAGAGAGAGAGAGAGCATGCTGTGTGGAGGGAGAGAGAGAGAATATTAATGGGGAGGAAGGGAAAAAGGAACAGTGGATGAGAGAAATATAAAATGGACAAATGAAAATAAAACAAGTAAATATAAAGATTGGAGAAAAGCTTTGTGATGTTATGATAAAGGAGAAGAGAAAGGGAGAGAAAGAGGAAGTGAAATAAAAGAAGGGACGGCAGGGAGAAAAAGAAAATGGTAAAGGAAAGCAGGTAAATACAGAAATAGAAAAGAGGAAGATGAAAAAACTAAAATAAAAGGGAAAAGGATGAAGATATAAATAGAAGAAGAAAGAAATAATAGAAGTAAATAGGCGAAGGAGGGTGAGGGAAAGGGTTGGAAAATATTTACCGGAGGATGAGGAGGAGGAAGAAGAAGAGGAGGAGGAGGAAGAGGATAAAGGTCCAGAAGGCGGTGGCGGCTGTGGTGGTGGTGGTGGTGGTGGTGGTGGTGGTGGTGGTGGTGGCGGCGGTGGTTAAATAAGTAGCCACCATTAGTGTCTGGTTCAGGGATATTCTAAAGGAGATACTGAAGTGGATATTACCTGATATTAACCTGGATATTGCCTGACACTGACCCTAATACTCGCGCCACAGGTAACGCACGCCTGCTCACCTGCGCACAAGCATGTTCTACCTCACGCCTCGTCGATACCCAGTGTGTTTATTTATTTGTTTATCTATTTATTCCGACGCGCGAGGCCAAAGGTGAGAAGGACATGATCTGGCCTCGTTGGTGAAGCTTGTTTCTATTGCTTTTATATTTCAATGGAGTTTTGTGTTTCTTTTGTTCATGCGTCAGTATCTTGGTGGTGTTTACATTGTAGTTGGTTCTCATTGGCAGAGAGGCAAGAGATGATATTTCGAATGAGATATACGTAATTTTGTAATATATAAAGAAAATTGTAGAAATGTATACATGACTATTATTACTACTACTACTACTGTACTACACTACTACTACTACTACTACTACTACTACTACTACTATTACTACGCATTACTACTACTACTTCTACTGCTACTACTACTACTACTACTACTACTACTACTACTACTACTACTACTATTACTACTACTACTACATTTTCCGTAAACCATGTTGCTGCAGCTATCTTAAAATGTCTTTCTGTAACCACATCTGAACTAAGTGAAATGGTCTGTACTTTTCTAGGCTTTATAAATAATTTAGAAAAATATTAAAGGGAAGCCCACTTTGCGGCGCTGGAGGCGGACGGGACACCACACCTGCCACCCTCACACCTGGCCGCAGCCCTATTAATACCTGTACGCTTAATTAGGCTGCCACTATTAGCACGGTTTAGCTTTAATCAACGACAGGTAATGATTGACAGCGATGAGTCTGTCTGTCTGTCTGTCTGTTTGTTTGCCTGTCTGTCTGTCTGTCTGTCTGTCTGTCTGTCTGTCTGTCTGTCTGTCTCTCTCTCTCTCTCTCTCTCTCTCTCTCTCTCTCTCTCTCTCTCTCTCTCTCTCTTCATATCTTTCTTTTCTTTACTGACTTCTATACATCCGCTTACTGTATACCTTCCCTTGCTTCCTTCCTTTCTCTCTTTTCTCTTCCCCCTCCACTTTCCGCTCCCTCCACCCCGGAAAGCGCCCGTTGCCCAGCACTAGTAGGGCTGCACACCTTTGCACACCTACAGGCAGGCATGGTACTGGGGAGACGTAAGGAAGGAACGAACAAAAAATACAATTTGCAAGGGAAATAATTTCATTCTCATTCTCATTCGTGTTATTTTTGCATCCTGAATTCGAATTCCAAGTAATATTCAGAAAAATTTTCACACATCCGTATAGTTCTCTCTTCTCTCTCTCTCTCTCTCTCGCTCTTGTTCTTACACAAATAATTTATCGATATTTATATATGTATATTTGCATACTAGCATGTATGTATTTGAAAACACGAGAGAGAGAGAGAGAGAGAGAGAGAGAGAGAGAGAGAGAGAGAGAGAGAGAGAGAGAGAGAGAGAGAGAGAGAGAGAGAGAGAGAGAGTTTTAACCACGTATTCTGGTAATTAACATGATTTAATATCTAGTTTAGTTTGATGGACAATTTTCTAGTGAATCAATAACACAGATATTAGTATCAAAATTAGTCTTGATATATACCTAAAAAAAGAGATATCGTGTGTGTGTGTGTGTGTGTGTGTGTGTGTGTGTGTGTGTGTGTGTAAGGGTGGGGGCGTGAGGGAAGGTTAGCATGTGTGTAATCAGAGCGGTGGTAATTACTGTTCTTGGTGTAAATGTCGTTCATGATTACTGTGGTGGAGGTGGTTGTGATGGTGGTGGTGGTGGTGGTGGTGGTGACGGTGGTGGTGGTGGTGCTAGGATATGGAGCTGTTACCTGAGAGTTGCATCACATCATTTTATAATTGTATTTCTCATCTCTACTTCCCTTAGCTTTTATTTCATTTCCTTTCTCTCTCTCTCTCTCTCTCTCTCTCTCTTTCGAGGTAATGACCATAAGCTGCTTTGTCTACGTTCTTCCTACCACGATCAGAGAGAGAGAGAGAGAGAGAGAGAGAGAGAGAGAGAGAGAGAGAGAGAGAGAGTTTGTGTTGCAGGTATAACGACTACTGTGGTCAAGCGAAGGGTGGAGCTATTTCTCAAACTGAATGTTAGAGTATCGTATGCCAGCGTGGAAGAAAGAAGGAGGAAAAGAAAACCTGAATGAATAGACTGGGTGGAGAGAAACGGAGATGAAATGCGGAGGATGAAAGAACAAAGACAAGGAGGAGGAGGAGGAGGAGGAGGAGGAGGAGGAGGAGGAGGAGGAGGAGGAGGAGGAGGAGGAGGAGGAGGAGGAGGAGGAGGAGGAGGAGGAGGAGGAGGAGGAGGAGGAGGAGGAGAGAGAGAGAGAGAGAGAGAGAGAGAGAGAGAGAGAGAGAGAGAGAGAGAGAGAGAGAGAGAGAGAGAGAGAGAGAGATTACCAGCAGATATAAAGAAAGGGGAAAAAATGAAGAACGAGAACAGATAGTGATGCCAATGACAATGATCAGAGAAGACAGTTAAAGGAGAAAAGGAAAACTATCGGTAGGCATGAAGGGAAGGAAATAAATAATGATGGGAGGCGAGCAGAAGTAAGAAAAAGAAGGGAGGAGGGACATGGTAGGACTGGGACATAAGGTAGGATTGTACAGGGGGTAGGGGAAGGTAAGGGTGAGGTAAGGTACGTTTGGGGTGGTGTGGGGGTAAAGCGTGATGGATCATCGCGGCTTGTGCACTGATTATACCTGAGACACAAACCAGCGGCACGGATTCAATTTTGCCCAACCTGACTGTCCCTACCATGCGATGCTCCCCCCTAACTTGTCCCCGCCTCTCTCTCTCTCTCTCTCTCTCTCTCTCTCTCTCTCTCTCTCTCTCTCTCAAAGGAGCTAACCTTTGCACGATTATGTGAACTGGCTTTTCATTGTCTCCTTATTTCATTATCTTTTATTCTCCCTTTGTCTCTCTCTCTCTCTCTCTCTCTCTCTCTCTCTCTCTCTCTCTCTCTCTCTCTCTCTCTCTCTCTCTCTCTCTCGTTCTCTCACGTCCTCGCATAACCACTGAACTAATGGCAAGCGGAATTTTCAATTAATATTAACGTAAGATTTACCGGACCATTGTTGCCAAAGTTTACCTCAGCGGCGTATTTCGCGGCGTAAATGTGGCGTCGGTTACGGCCACATTTCCGCATTTTAATTGGACAAAATTTTACAAACGACAAATTTTATTCGTTCAGCTACACCTGTGTGCTGCCTGGCGGTGTGGCGGCTGTACACTGCCTTTGTGTTTAAACCGACAGGTGTGATACATTGTGTTAATATTGATACATACATAAGTACTACGTAGAGAGGCCTGAATGTATAGGCATGGAGATTTACGTTAGGGTTACAGTTACACGTAGTAGATACATAGAACCAACCATCAACCCAGGCACGAACAATCCCTCTAATCCCCTCTTACCCCCGCGACATATATATACACATACACATATACACATTAACAATGATTCCGTTATATGAAATAAGAGAACAGCTAAAAATGTAATAAAAAAAAAATTCTCTGCTTTGCAATAGTAACAGTGTATACATTCCATTTTGTTTTCGTGTTATTGTATTATACCTTTAAGTGTTCATCTATTCATTATTCTGCACAGGTAAATTATTTCTCCCTCCCTCGGGACACCATACTTTTTAATGCGAAACTAGTGTGTGTGTGTGTGTGTGTGTGTGTGTGTGTGTGTGTGTGTGTGTGTGTGTGTGTGTGTGTGTGTGTGTATAAAGTGATTCTCTTTTCTCTTTTTACTAATCCAGTTACTCTGCCCAATAATTAGTAAAGGTGTGTGTGTGTGTGTGTGTGTGTGTGTGTGTGTGTGTGTGTGTGTGTGTGTGTGTGTGTGTGTGTGTGTGTGTGTGTGTGTGTGTGCGCGTGTGAGTTCCTGTGATAATTCGCTGGGCATTTTCATATTCAAATCACTTCCGCGCTGATATCCCACACTCGCCAGGACCAGAGTATAGAGGCAGTGAGCGCGTCTGTTTACCGCGCTGTATTTATGTTTATTATTTCCACGCCGCTAATGGTTCACGGCCGCTTTATCCATCATTCTATTTATTCCATTGGCTTTTTAATGTCATTTTTCCCCCATCGAGTCCAACGCATTCCGTGGACTAATTCCCAATGTCATTAAGAGCATGTTGACATTATATTAGGCAGCAAAATTATTTACCATGTAACTCTCTCTCTCTCTCTCTCTCTCTCTCTCTCTCTCTCTCTCTCTCTCTCTCTCTCTCTCTACATTGCCCTCCTCACTTACTCTCCCTCATCTCCATTACTGTTTCCCTCATTCATGCTTCCTTCCTCGTTTACTCTCTCTATTATTATTTTTTACCTTTACTCCCTTCCCTTCCTTCCTCTTCCTCTCTCCTCTCGCCCGCCTTCCCTTCATTCCCCATCATCCTTACGTAGCCTCCCTTCATCCTTCTTCCTCTTTTAGTATTTTGTAAAAGCAGGAGGAGGAGGAGGAGGAGGAGGAGGAGGAGGACTCGAAACAGGTAATAAAGCTGCAGGCGGAGGAAAGAGAAAGAATGAAAGGAGGAAAACAAAAAAGAGTAAACAAGGAAGACTACAAATAAGGGAACAAACAAATGAAAGAGAGAGAGAGAGAGAGAGAGAGAGAGAGAGAGAGAGAGAGAGAGAGAGAGAGAGAGAGAGAGAGAGAGAGAGAAATTCTTAGTGTCCTTTTTCTACCATAAATTTCCTCCCTCTTTTTTTTTTTTTCTAAACCAGCTCCCCACCCGTTTCTCTCTCTCTCTCTCTCTCTCTCTCTCTCTCTCTCTCTGTCTTCCTTCTTGAATTCTATACCTGTCTAGCATCCATTTCCGACCTGTCCCTCCTGGAAACTCCTCCACATCTATCCCTTCTTTCCTCCCTTCCCTCCCATCCCTCCATCACTACCTCCCTTACCCTCCTTCCTCCATCCCTCCCTCGCACGCTCACTCACGCTGTTCCTCCTCCTCCCTCTCATTCGTTCCTAATTGCAAGCCTCCCTGACTCTCTCGTTTAATCTGGCTCGCCCTCACCCCGGCAGACCGAGACAAGATTGAAAGAATAATGAGAGTCAGGCAAGGAGACGTGATGGGAGGAGGGGCAGTGGGGTGGACGGGGAGAGAGAGAATAGGTAGGGAGGAAATGGGAAAGGGACAGGGAAGGAAAAGAAAGATAGCGTGAGAAGACCTTTTTGTTGTTGTTTTGTGGGGTTGTAAGAAAATAATGTTATGGGTGCTGCTATAACTGTGACTACTGCTACTGCTGCTACTATTACTGTCTACTACTAATAATAACAATATTGCTGCTACTGCTACTGGTATTGCTGTTAATGTTGTAATATACATCTATAGCTGCTACACCAAGAAATACTACTACACCAACTAATATTACTAACACTACACTTACTACTACTACTACTACTACTACTACTACTACTACTACTACTACTACTACTGCTACTACTACTACTATTACTATTACTTCAATTACAATTACTACTACTAGTACTACTACTACCACTGGACCTAATAAAGAAAAGATAACACTTGAAATATTAAAAATGATAAAATAAATGAATCATTGCTTTATAAATTTCTGAGATTGAATGAATACGAAAATATATGCACATGTTTTCTTTTTCTACCTTCGGATTCTTATTAAATATTGGACATATCTCGATTCTTTTTACTTCGTTCTCTGTATTTTTTCATCCAACACGGAGCACAATATATTCATTAATACTCTCATGGCATTGATTATTACATGGAGGCGAAACAGAAGGTCCTTGCCTTAGCCCCGCGCCCTTCACTTCACTCCTTCTAATGTACTTCAATAGTCTCTGGATCTCATTTGACTTATCACTGCCTCATCCGCCCCGTTCTCTCTCTCTCTCTCTCTCTCTCTCTCTCTCTCTCTCTCTCTCTCTCTCTCTCTCTTTCTTTCTATCTTTTTTTTCTTAACTGTTCTTTCCTCACAATTCGTATATGCTGAGTGTAGAAGCGTGAAATGACCCCGCACTTTCTCTCTCTCTCTCTCTCTCTCTCTCTCTCTCTCTCTCTCTCTCTCTCTCTCTCTCTCTCTCTCATTTGCCATCCACAGTGCAGTTTTCTTTTAATTATTCCGTCCTTATATTCCACTGTCTTACCCCCACGTATCGTTGAGTGCAGACGTCCTCTCTCTCTCTCTCTCTCTCTCTCTCTCTCTCTCTCTCTCTCTCTCTCTCTCTCTCTCTCTCTCTCTCATCTTCACCCAAGACTCATCCCTTTACTCATTCATCTCATTGCTGTCATTGTAACAAAACTTTTTTTCTCCATCAGTACTTCCACACATTTTCTCCCGCCCCGCAGTGCATCCTTAACTTTCCTCTCTCCGTGCTGTGAATTCCCCTCACCCTCTCTTCTTCTCCGTCTCCTTAAGCATCTTCGAGCGATTACCGTCCAATTTTTAAGCAGTCTTGGGGGTAACGAGAGAGAGAGAGAGAGAGAGAGAGAGAGAGAGAGAGAGAGAGAGAGAGAGAGAGAGAGAGAGAGAGAGAGAGAGAGAGAGAGAGATGAGGTACATGAAGAATATTTCACATGACCTTTCCACACAGAACGAATGATGTGATGCCATTACCGCGATGAACTTTCCTGGAACCATTACTCTAAATACTTTAAACAAACGTGATGCAAAATTCACCAGCCGCTGACACCCACTCCTGCTCACTCTCCCTTCTCCACTCCTCTCTCTCCCTTCTCTCACGTGATGCCAGGAGCACCACACACCCCACACACCACAGGGTAATCATTCATTCCCTTCCCCATTCCACTCTTCCCCTCTCTCATCGCCTTTCCCTCTCTCTCCCCTTACCTGATACATGGGGATTTTTTAGGGAAGTACGTAGCAGCCGTCTTTCCCCTTCCCCTCACGTCTTCAGCCCCTCACTCCTCCCCTTCACACCTAATGAGCAGGAATCAATCACTCATTCTCCCCTCCTGCGGGACGCCACTCCTCGCGACACATGGTGGTGGTTGGTGGGGGGAAGGGGGCAGGGTCTCCAAGAGGGAAAGGGGAGGGTGTGTTATTGGAGTTTACCTTGAAAAAAGTGTGTAGACGGAAGTTTTGTCAGAAATGCAATATAGATGATTTCCAGTCTCTCTCTCGTGTGTGTGTGTGTGTGTGTGTGTGTGTGTGTGTGTGTGTGTGTGTGTGTGTGTGTGTGTGTGTGTGTGTGTGTGTGTGTGTGTGTGTGTGTGAATGTTTTACTTGTCTGCGTTATGTATTTTATTTTTTTCATCATATAAGAATTTTTCATAAGGTATCAAACGAAAAAAATGTAAGTGATTAAATGGCCAAATGTCATACACAATACATATATATATATATATATATATATATATATATATATATATATATATATATATATATATATATATATATATATATATATATATATATATATATATATATATATATATATATATAGTGAGTGGGTTATATAGAGATAATGAAGTGTTGGTGGTGGTGTGGCGGTGGTGGTGATGGTGATGGTGGTAGTGTCATCAACTATTTCTTTCCTTATTCAGGCAAGTATCTAATGAGTTGCCAAGGAGCCACCCATATCATCTGCCACGAGGAGGAGGAGGAGAAAGAGGAAGAGGAAGAGGAAGAGGAGGAGGAGGAGGAGAAGGAGGAGGAGGAGGAGGAGGAGGAGGAGGAGGAGGAGGAGGAGAGAAGGTTGTGGTGATGGAGGTGATGGATGGTATAATAAAAATGACATTGTATGGAGATGCGAATAAAAGAGAGAAAAAAAAAAAATAGACTGGCTTTTCATCAAACCTTGGCGGACCGAAGTGACTGCTGAGAGGAGAGAGAAGAGAGAAGGGACGAGGGAGGGAAGGGACGGGAAGGGAACGAATATTGGCAAAGGAAGATAAAACATAGAGATAAGCAAACTTCCACACATGGGATGTCAATTACACACTCTTATGTCCCTAGTGGCGTTGACAAGATAATAAAAGAAAAGAAAAGAAAAGAAATCAAATAACATGAAATAAAAGCTAAATACAAAATAAATAAACAAAATATATAATAATAAATAAATAAAAAAAACATAAATAAACATTAATATATGACCCTGACGCTTCACTACACCAACATTTACCTTCACTGAAAAGCAGAGAGAGAGAGAGAGAGAGAGAGAGAGAGAGAGAGAGAGAGAGAGAGAGAGAGAGAGAGAGAGAGGGGCGGTGAAAAGGAGGACGAATAGTTGGACTTCT
>NC_059285.1:10986345-10998845 GCF_017591435.1 Portunus trituberculatus
GTGTGTGTGTGTGTGTGTGTGTGTTTGGGTGCGTGTGTGTGCGTTTCCTCTCGATGCTATTTAATATTCACGTACTAACTATAAACTAAGTAAACAAGGACTGGATTTACTGTTTCAAGTTGTTGGCACAGTTTTCGGTTATCAATTAATATTTCTTCTTATCACCTACTGCTACTACTTCTACTTTTACTACCACTACTACTACTACTACTACTACTACTACTACTACTACTACTACTACTAGCTACTACTACTACTACTACTACTACTACTACTACTACTACTACTACTACTACTACTACAAGTACAGCAAACCACTTCACAGCCTAAGTACTTTCCCTACTAGGAACGTGGCTTACGCTTCGATAATTCACTACACGAAATACATTTTTGAACCGTATTAACATAAATAAACGAATGCATTAAGCAGCTTATGAGAGGATATTAAATTTTCATTACAGTTTACATCCCAGGAGCGGGACATGGGATCGCAGTCCTTCACCAACATTATGTCCAATTCGCTACTTTCCTCTCGATAATCCTTCAGAGTCCTGCTTTTCATTTCTCATCATTAATCAAGTGCCCCTTCCTTCCCCCCACCCACAAGAGTCTTTTTTTTCCTTCGCTTTCTCATCTTCTTCGCCGTCGTCGTCTTCCTTCGCCTCTTTTCTCTTTTTCTTCATCTTTTGTTACCTTATTTTCATCCTTTTTTTTATTCTACTTTTTTTCTTACGATGTTTCCCTCCCCACACAAATACACACACACATACTCTCTCTCTCTCTCTCTCTCTCTCTCTCAGGATTGAATTTGGAATTTATTCCTGATACTCTTATTCCCATACTAAGCCTCCCTATTCTTTTTCTATTTTAAAGCCGTCTTTTCCTACACACACACACACACACACACACACACACACACACACACACACACACACACACACACACACACACACACATCCTTCCAATATCACAGTCACTCTTTTATCTGAAGGAGACAGGCAGTGTGTGTGTGTGTGTGTGTGTGTGTGTGTGTGTGTGTGTGTGTGTGTGTGTGTGTGTGTGTGTGTGTGTGTGTGTGTGTGTGTGTGTGTGTGAGGTGGTGCTGTCACTGAAGCGAGAAAATAATGATGTTTGTGAAGAAGAGGGAGGGAGGTGAAAGGATGCAGGAAGAGGAAAGGAGGAGATGAGGGAGAAGGGATGAAGAGGGGAGAGAGGGAAAAAGAATCTTTCAATCTCTCAACCCAATCAGCTTATTTCCCTTTATTCCCATTTTGCTTATTCATTTCCTAATCAATTCTACCTGCTTGGAGAATATGAGTGAAAAATGCTCCATACTTCATTACTTGGGAAAAAAAAGTATCATTATCACATTTCTTTTCAGCATTATTAAGATGACTTACTTTACTAGAGCTTATATTTGCTCTTTTTCCTTCCATGATCAGTAATAAAGTATAGTATGTGTGTGACAATACACTACTATTAAACACCAAAACAGCTGCTACTACTACTACTACTACTACTACTACTACTACTACTACTACTACTACTACTACTACTACTACTACTACTACTACTACTAGTACTACTACTACTACTACTAGTACTACTACTACTACTACTACTACTACTACTACTACTATGACTATTACTACTATTAATGTTACTACAGCAACAAAAGCCATGTAACAAAGACGATGACAACAATAACAACGACAGTTACAAGAAAATTAAATTTGTGAAAGAGAAGCAAAGGACATCAATCCCTTCCCCTCCCGCCAATAATTATGTACAGAGCTCTATGTCGAGCTTCAGCTTGACAGATTTTGTAGTTATATTCTTGTTCCGCTGTTTCTTTATGTATGTATGAGGCAATAAATTTACATACTTACTCTCTCTCTCTCTCTCTCTCTGTCTCTCTCTCTCTCTCTGATGTTGATCCCTATAACACAAATTTCGATCATCATTTAGCATATGAATTAGCTTGATCATTACTGTTATAAACAATTGGTATCATTACACCACCACCATTACGAAGCTAAATATGAATATCTTCCAGCTCCTCCACCACAACCACCACTACCATCATCATCATCATACCCGTTTATTATTTACCTATATTTAATTATCGCTGCAAGATTTTGAGATGAATTGACAATCCACGTTCTTGAGTAGCAATAGCATATGTCGATTAATTATTCCACAAATCCTGCCTACAACGGGCGTGTGGTCAATGTTGAGATGTTCAACTACTCTTGGGTGTCTTTGCGTCAAATTGTCAGGACTTCATTACCTTGTTATTAAGACCTTTATTAATCTTTTCACGCTGTTGGTCTTACCTGAAAGTACTATAAATTTCATCTTAATATTGAATCAGAAGTGTTCAACGACCTTTTCCATTTAACTAGAGAGGGATGTTCGCTGTACTGGACACATAGGGCATGTGCAGTGACGGGACGTTGGGTAGGGGGGCTGGAAGTGTTCCCCCTGTCAGGAGATGTAGAATTAAATTAATAAAAGAAAAGATCCCAACCACTCTCTAATAAGGAAATATGTTCCGTATCTTCAAAGAGAAATACATATTGTGGCTTTTCTTAATTTTTTCTACTTCATCATCGCTACAAAACGTCCTGATAATTCGTTTTAAAATCAAATCAAAGCACATTTGTGTATTTACTTTGCCATAACATTCAAAAACTAACTTTCGCTTAATTTTTTTCTTTAATCTCAAACTTTAAATTTAATTCAATCCTGCGTCTCTTGCACACGAGATTAACTCCATTCAGGAGCGCAACACACACACACACACACACACACACACACACACACACACACACACACACACACACACCGCGTAGTGTAGTGGTTAGCACACTCGACTCACAATCGAGAGGCCCGGGTTCGAGTCCCGGTAAGCGGCGAGGCAAATGGGCAAGCCTCATAATGTGTGGCCCCTGTTCACCTAGCAGTAAATAGGTACGGGATGTAACTCTAGGGGTTGTGGTCTCGCTTTCCCGGTGTGTGGAGTGTGTTGTGGTCTCAGTCCTACCCGAAGATCGGTCTATGAGCTTTGAGCTCGCTCCGTAATGGGGAAGATTGGCTGGGTGACCATCAGACAACCGAGGTGAATTACACACACACCGCGTAGTGTTGTGGTTAGCATGCTCGACTCACGATCGAGAGGGCCGGGTTCGACTTCCGGGAAGCGGCGAGGCAAATGGGCAAGCCTCTTAATGTGTGGCCCCTGTTCACCTAGCAGTAAATAGGTACGGGATGTAACTCGAGGGGTTGTGGCCTCGCTTTCCCGGTGTGTGGAGTCTGATGTTGTCTCAGTCCTACCCGAAGATCGGTCTATGAGCTCTGAGCTCGCTCCGTAATGGGAAAGACTGGCTGGGTGACCAGCAGACTACCGAGGTGAATTACACACACACACACACACACACACACACACACACACACACACACACACACACACACACACACACACACACACACACACACACACACACACACACACACACACACACACACACACACACACACACACAGTTTATTTTTATTTTAGTTTAGTTTAGTTTATTGACCACAAACAGTCGTCTATTACATTTGTATGTCAGGACTTAATTGTCTCCTGCAATCCTTAAGAATTTTATATATTCCAGAAACCAGACTTGACAATACAATAAAACAAAATTATGATCTGATGATACGATACAGTAGTAAGAACAATAATCATAATTAACACAATATCCTTGGTATCTGATTACTCTACGTGTAACATTGCTACGTAGTTAACATGATTACAATATTAATTGTATGAGAGCAATAAATCATGTACAATTTTACACATTAACTCATGACTAAATTTATTACAAATATCATTCAAATTATTAAATAAGTACCTATCCCTCAAATGTTGAGTAACATTACAAGTCTCAATTACACTCTACACTGGTGACACTACTAATATGAAATCTAGCGCATGTTAAAAAATGGACCTCTTGGTTTCACTAATTACCTCTGAAATGTCCCTCTCCACGCCAATCAGGCCCCGCGTCCCGCCCCGACCGTCGCCCGCCGTTCACAGCCCCACACCTTGTTGAGACTTGCTGGTCCTCGCTCCATCGGCCTTCAGCCCCTGGTTAACTTGTCCTAACTAGGGTGATTGTTCCTAACTTGTGATTGGCCACCCTCCTCTCTCTCTCTCTCTCTCTCTCTCTCTCTCTCTCTCGTACATTTTTGTAAAGTTCAGTTTTCATATCGTCCTCAAAATCTTTTCCTTATACCACAGCTGTGTTCTTTCCCTTCTTTCTTATTTCATCAGCATTTTCATCTCACATTCTCCTAAATCCTTGTATCGTCTCTCTCTCTCTCTCTCTCTCTCTCTCTCTCTCTCTCTCTCTCTGCTTTCCTTATCAACTCTATCCTCCCTTCTTATCTCCTTTACATATTTTGAAGGTTCTTCCTCATTCTTATTCCGACATTATATCCTCCATCCTTCTCTCTCTCCACTAACCCGCCACCCATAATGTATGATTTATTCATTCCTCTTTTATATACCCTCTTACATCGCTATCTTTCTCCAGCGATTTATCACTTCACCTCGTAATGTATGCATGTTTTCTACATCTCGTTTCTCTTAATGCGCAAGTTCTCCCTGCAAAATTCTTTCATATGATGCTGTATGTCTCTCTCTCTCTCTCTCTCTCTCTCTCTCTCTCTCTCTCTCTCTCTCTCTCTCTCTCTCTCTCTCTCTCTCTCTCTCTCTCCACACTTTTTTTGACTGCCATTTCTTTCTTTAGCCCTCCAGTAATTTCCTCTCCCCTGCCTCCTATTCCTCGTGAGTTGCATCACGGGATATTTCACTTCCTTATTTTTCCCCGCGACATTACTTGCTTTCCTCCTCCTGTTATTGCACACATTTTAGCAGCATGTGTACGTTTATTTGTATTCATCTCTCTCTCTCTCTCTCTCTCTCTCTCTCTCTCTCTCTGGCTAAGCACTCTCATTAACACAACAGCAGCGATCGCATTAAAATTTCAACACCCTCCTTCATTGGACAACATTTCCGCTAACACACGTTTTCTCATCAAATAAACGGAAATAAATCAAAGGGAGCGAGAAAAATAGAGTCCTGTCCAATGAGATCGTAAGCGCAAGAATGAGAGGATGAGGTGGAAAATGGAGAAACACAACGAAAACTAATGACAGCAGTAAAAGAAGGAGAAGAGGTTGAGAACGAATCAAAACTCAAGCTAAGCAGGCAAACAGCAGATGAGGAAAAAATATCGTACCGGACTCACCTGAACAGCAATAGTAAAGGGTGTGGTGTTTGTGCTGGCTGGGATTGGAGGATGATGAAGAAGAAGGAGAAGAAGAAGAAAAGATGAAGAAGAAGAAGAAGAAGAAGAAGAAGAAGAAGAAGAAGAAGAAGAAGAAGAAGAAGAAGAAGAAGAAGAGGAAGAAAAAGAAGAAGAAGAAGAAGACGAGGAGGAGGAGGGGGAAGACGAGGAGGAGGAGAGGCAACGAAAGCTAGAAAAGAGGCAAAAAGGAAAAAAAAAAAAGTGGAAGATAAAAGCCAGCCAATGAAGGTGTAATAGAAAATAAGAAATTGGATTAAGGGAGAGAGAGAGAGAGAGAGAGAGAGAGAGAGAGAGAGAGAGAGAGAGAGAGAGAGAGAGAGAAAGAGAGCATTTATATATTCTTGAACAATAATCAACTGTATTTAAAAGGCAGCTTTGCAAATTAGCAACTGGCAATACTTTCATGAAACCAAACACTTCTCCTTCCCCTCCTCCTTCTATTTCACTGTCGTGTTTTCTTTGTTGAGACGGAGAGAATGAAGGTGAAGAGAGAAGCGAGGAGGAACACAAACACTTGAGATTAATAACATTATAAGTACTGTGTTTCGCCTTTTCATGTAAAGGAGGAAGGGATAACGGGAACAATCAGTCAGTTCTGCGTAAATTGGGTAAACATGTTGAAGAAGAAGCCAGCCCCATGTGAAAATAATCTGCAAATTAGTTAGTCATAGATTCATTCATTCCTTCAGTAACTTAAGCAGACTAATGAGCTGGAGGAGCGCTGAGTCAGTTAGATAATCAGTCAGTTTATCTTTCGTTCCATCAAATCAATGAGTCTGCAAATCACGCGATTCACTGATAGGATTTACAGAACATCAATTAGTCAAGTCACGGTGTGAGTTATTTAGTCGTTTGGTGAATAATCTGTTAAGTTTAGAAAACATTTGGTTTGAATCGTAAGCCACCACATTGTGGGAAACATTAAATCGTTGTTTGGCTGATAAGTAAATCAGGAAGATAATTATTTGATTGCTTAGTCATAAAACAGTAATTCATGAAGTGAGTTGTCCATTATTGAGCAGCTCGGTCAGTGAGTCATTCATTGATGGGGCTCATTGAAGAGTAATGCAGTGGGTTGCTTATATCCAGACATTCTAGGGGGACGGAAGAATGCTCGCTTTATCAATAAAGTAGTGACTTATTTTTTTCAAAACCGACCATTCACTTAGCCAGTCAATAAACTCTTTAATAATTCAGTCAATCAATATGTCAACGTCCGCGCTAAGTCGCCCAACACCTCCTCACTCCTGCAACAGTCAACACGTCACTCAAACACACGAAATAAAGAGTAATAAAACCACACAGCGCATCGCTTCCTCCTCGAAATAATCAGTCAGCCAGTCAGCCAGTCAACCAGTCAGACAGCCAGCGAGCCAGCCAGCGAGTCAGTCAGTCAATCAGTCAGCCGGTCGGATAATGAGTTAAGCAGATCCAATCATTCCCTCACTTACTCCCTTTCCTACTCACTTACTCTCCTCCTCCGTCCCTTCCTGACAAATTTCCTCCATCCTTCATCCTTGCAGGAACCCAATAATCTCTCTCTCTCTCTCTCTCTCTCTCTCTCTCTCTCTCTCTCTCTCTCTCTCTCTCTCTCTCTCTCTCTCTCTCTCGGAATAACTTTCTATTAGAGAATAACTTCCTTGCCTCCAGGAAACTGGGGCGCCTCATTTCATCTATTTTCATTCTTTCATATAAAACTTCCTTTGCGTTTTTAGTTCTTCCATTCTTCAAAATACTTTTTCTGTCATCTGTTTCCTGTACAGTTTTCGCCTGAGGGAATGAATGGTGGGGGGAAAGCCTTCTGAGTTGATGTTTTATTATAATACTATTTCTTTCTTTCTTAGCAGTCTTAAGTCAAGTCTTTTCCTGAGGATAACCTGTTGTAAATTATATATCTAAGTGACTCTCTCTCTCTCTCTCTCTCTCTCTCTCTCTCTCTCGTTTGCCAACCTGTTTCTAAAGCGACCGAGACATTGTGCAAACGATCTTTTTTTTTTATTTATATTTTTTTTTTACAAAGCCTCGCTCCGTCTACTCTCCTCGATTTTCTCTGTCCCTGCTTCTCCCGCCTTGCCTCCATTCTCCCTCCATAACTCTCCCCCTCAGCTGGGCCAAGAGTTCCATCACAGAGTCGAGGGAGGGAGGCAGAGCTATTAAAAGTTTGGGTTCTGTCGGGAGTCGAACTGTTTGTCGCAGCGAAACATCAGTCATGGTGCCGTGTTTGTAGATTGTGGGGCTGCCTCCTCTGCCTCGTTTTTTACGGCAGGGAGACTGGGAAAGAGAGAGAGAGAGAGAGAGAGAGAGAGAGAGAGAGAGAGAGAGAGAGAGAGAGAGAGAGAGAGAGAGAGAGAGAGAGAGAGAGAGAGAGAGAGAGAGAGAGAGAGAGAGTATACAAGAAATACATGACTCTAATATATTACAGTAGAAAAGAGAGATACTGAGATCAAACTAAATAAAATAATGAAAACCGACCTCTCCCAATCCTCCAACGTTTCCTAAGCCTCAAATATTGAGTGAAATAGACATACAAGAAAAAAAAAAAACTAGTAAGTATTGAAAGCGAAACAGAAAAGAAAAAAGAAGAGATTCAGTCCAGGCAATAATTAGCTCTGTTAAAAAGGTGGAATAAAACATTACATAATCGTCTTTCTCAGTTCAGCGATCACACAAAAATTTCACATTACCGTTTATCAATTTCTCTCTCACTCGTTTTCTAACCTACAATTTCTTCTTCATGATACGTTTTCATATTAATTGTTCTTACTATTTGGAGAGTTTATACACCTTCAGAAACTTACATGGGGGGTTAAAAGACTCTGCCCATTAATTTTTTGACCTCCATAGAACCTTCCTAATGTCAATACAATCGTCTAGTCACGTCCAAAAGTTTAAGGTAAAAGAACGCTTACCAATAATGAAGTTTTAATGTTAACGTATATGAATAATTTCCTTCACTTCTGTATAAGACTGTAGGGCAATATTTTTACGACTTGCAATATGAAATGTCAAGAAATGTGTCGTAGGAAGAAAAAGTTAATATAGAAAGTAGATTAAAATAATAACACTGCATATCATATCTGTCATCTTATCAGTAAATCATCTAACGACCATAATAAAAAAAAAAAAAACCACAAATACACATATGACTCACAAACAAATACATATCACACAAACCCTACTTCTTTTTCCGGCACACACAATATAGACTACACTTTTTTGTCTTGCTCTCCTCTCCCCCCTCGCCGAGAGTATAAATTCTCCCCCACATATCCCCTTCACTATACGTAATACCATTGAGCAGTGCACATGTTCACCATACGCTGCGACACTACTTCCTTCAGGCCTGTGTTTTGTTTCCTCTGTATATTTCATGCTAGAGAAAGAGAGAGAGAGAGAGAGAGAGAGAGAGAGAGAGAGAGAGAGAGAGAGAGAGAGAGAGAGAGAGAGAGAGAGATTGATTCCCAGATAAAAATAAAAACAAACAAGGCTAATCTCACATGGTAGAAAAAGTTATATCTTTTTATCTCTCTCTCTCTCTCTCTCTCTCTCTCTCTCTCTCCCGCATTATTTCTTATATTTCATACCAAAATTCTTTCTTTCTCCTTCTCTCCTCCTCCTCCTCCTCCTCCTCCTCCTCCTCCTGTACAGCTCTCCATCATGTTCTCACCGCTAATTATTTACAAACCTGCGCTTTCCTTCTCTACCTGTGTAATTTGCATGTAGCTTACGTGTTCCGAGCTGTAATGGTGTTTAAACAGAGGCTAATCTTGTACCCGGTACCCTGCCAACATCTCTCAAGCAAAGGGAGGGAGGGAGGGATGGGAGGGAAGGAGAGGTGGGGAGGAGAGGGAGTAAGGGAAAGGAGGGGTGAAAGAATGCTTGCAAATTTTGAGCGTGGTTGAGGGAAAGGTTTTGCTTACGTCTAGTGTTTTTTCTCTCTCTCTCTCTCTCTCTCTCTCTCTCTCTCTCTCTCTCTCTCTCTCTCTTGTTTCTGTTATATTTTCTACCATCACAAGCATCAAATAGAAATCGAGGCTATATTTCATTACCTAAATCATTTTTTTCATTGATATCCTTGGTAAATATTTGTGGAGTTTCGTCCTCCTCACCTTCATCGCTGCTTCCACTTACACGCTTTTCTTTTTTATTCTTTCGTTTTATTTTTTTTAATTCGCGTATCAATGTTTTTCCTTTCGTTCTTCTTTCAATACAAGTACTTTTCATTTTCCTCTGTTTCTTTTTTTTTTTATTCAGTTGCTTCTCTTCTTTCGTCTTTCTCCTGCTCCTGCTGCACTTCCTCTCCTCCACTTCCTCCTCCTTGTCCTACTCTTTCTCCTCCTCCTCCTCCTCCTCCTCCTCCTCCTCCTCCTCCTCCTCCTCCTCCTCCTCCTCCTGCTCTTCCTCCTCTTGTTTTCCTTGTATTTTCTTCCTTGTATCAGAGAAGAGAAGCGAAAACTCCAGCCAAAGATTGAGTAAAGTTTGCTTACTTTTGCTTTCTTTTTCGTTCTTTTATCCTCGTGAAATCCTTTTGTACTAGCTTTTGCCTGTTTTGTAGAGAGAGAGAGAGAGAGAGAGAGAGAGAGAGAGAGAGAGAGAGAGAGAGAGAGAGAGAGAGATTTTAACAGATATACAACCAATAACACACAAAAATTAAAGCATTTATTCTGCCTTTGAACCTTTTTACATATTTATTTCCTTTTTCCACTACTCTCTCTCTCTCTCTCTCTCTCTCTCTCTCTCTCTCTCTCTCTCTCTCTCTCTCTCTCTCTCTCTCTCTCTCTACTTCATCTTCATCACAACAACTCTCTTTCTGAAAGGTATGATGTTTTCATTTACCTTCTTAGGGAAAGCTAAGGAAGGAGAGGAGGAGAGAAGGGAAGGAAGGAAGGAAGGAAGGAAAGGGAGAGGGAGAGGGAGGAAGACAGAGATGGAGGCAAAACTGAATGGCTAAGGCTGGAAAGGAAGAAAGTGGATAAAGGAAGAAGGGAGGGGAATATTAAAGACTGGAATCATGTGAGGGGAAACAGATCAAAGTAGAGGGGAACAAGTAAAGGAGGAGGAGGAGGAGGAGGAGGAGGAGGAGGAGGAGGAGGAGGAGAAGGAGGAGGAGGAGGAGGAGGAGGAGGAGGAGGAGGGGAAGAATGAGAAGGAGCAGGAAGATGAGGAAGAGGAAGGAGGAGGAGTACAATACTAACTTTGATTAATAAGTTTACTGTGATCGCTCCCCTTCTCTCTCTCTCTCTCTCTCTCTCTCTCTCTCTCTCTCTCTCTCTCTCTCTCTCTCTCTCTCTCTCTCTCTCTCTCTCTCTCTCTCTCTCTCTCTCTCTCTCTCTCTCTCACTCTCTCGCTCAATCCTCTAAGTATTTGTGTTTCTCAGGTTTCCATTTCATACCCTTATAGTTTTCCTCCTCCACAATTTTTCCCTCCTCCTCCTCCTCCTCCTCCTCCTCCTCCTCGTATCTTACATCATAGCTACTTCTTCCCCCGTAGACGTCCTCTTCTTTCTTCTTCTCATTTCTCACTCCTTTCCTCCTCCTTTGCAATGTCATTTTATATCTCCTTTCTTCTCTCTCCCTAACCCTTTCTTCTCTCCTTTTCTCTCCCACTGTCCTGTTGCCTCATTCTCCCTCCTCCTCTTTTTCTCTCCCTCTTGTTCCTTTCCCCTTGTACCTCTCCCCCTCACTCTTCTTCGTCTTAGAACATCTGCACAAGTTCCCAAGAGTAACTCAGTCTTGCCACGCCCCTCACTCCCCTCTCCCGCCCCACCTCCCTTGTTACTCCATGGGGATAGGGAAACATAAAGCAGCATTAAGAACAACACGTCTCGGCGAAGCACAAAGCGAAAGAATGGCGGTGGCTCAGAGGAGGAGGCGGAGGAGGGAAAAGGAGTGTGTGTGGAAAAGTGGGAGTGAAAAATATAATAAAAGATGAAAAGTAAGAGTCAACTAAGCCAATGCGTTTCTCTGTCTCTGTCTCTCTCTCTCTCTCTCTCTCTCTCTCTCTCTCTCTCTCTGCACAGTTTGATCGAAGGTCTTCAGTGTGAGGGGAGAAGAAGTTGTTATGACTATGCTGAGAAAGAGAGAGAGAGAGAGAGAGAGAGAGAGAGAGAGAGAGAGAGAGAGAGAGAGAGAGAGAGAGAGAGAGAGAGAGAGAGAGAGAGAGAGAGAGAGAGAGAGAGAGAGAGAGAGAGATTGTATTGCCTTTGTTGACTTTTCTATTCTCTTTTATTCTATTCTTATTCGGCCCTTCCCTTCCCCTCCTACTATTCCATTAAGAGAAGGAAAGAAGAGAGAGGGAAGAGATTAACGAATTGATAATGGAGATCAATAACGTTAACCTGTTGGTGATTGAGCCTTCTACACACCTGTTCTGCTCGCACCTCTCCGTCACTCACACCTGCCGCCTTTCCACACTTACCTGAAAAGAGAGGAAAGGAAGATTATTAATTACGTGACAAATATAAGGTAAAAAAAAAAAAAAAACTGAAGGAGAAAGAATACTTGCGAAACGTTTCTTTTTTCACTCATTTTTCTTTTAGTATTGAACTATTTCTACTACTACTACTACTACTACTACTACTACTACTACTACTACTACTATTACTACTACTACTACTGCTACTACTGCTACTACTACGTAAAGAGAAAAGTATAAATAACCATCACATACTCAAAAAAAAAAAAAAAAATAAATAAGCGTACACACACACACACACACACACACACACACACACACACACACACACACACACACACACACACACACATTTACATAAACTAACCGGCAATAAAAATCAAAAAAAAATGAGAAAAATATGATAAGAATGAAAAAAAAAAAGAGTAAAAAAGAACCATTAGTGCCGCTTTACTCTCGCCATGTATCTCTTCCTATAAAAATATATCACAAAAAACCCCTCTCACTATCGTCCTGAAGAGATTTTTCCTCACAATAATTTCCCTGAGGAACGACAATACGGGGTTAGGTGTTCCTCTCTCCCTCCTTGCTCCTCTCCCTCTCTTCCTCTCTTCCTTTCTCGTCTCTTTTCTTTACCTTTTTTTCCCCTTTTCCCTCTGGGGTCAACTGGGGATTGTGGGAGGCTTAGTGAGGTCATAGGATGTGTGTTCACTTGGAGGGACGGAG
>NC_059285.1:11006345-11008845 GCF_017591435.1 Portunus trituberculatus
GTGAATCATCTAGCTTTTTTTTTCTTTTTTTAATTTTCAAACATCTCTTCTGTAACTTTTTTTCTTTTCATTTTTTCAAATCTGTTTATCGCTCTCTAAGTAAATCATCTATCTTTTTATTTTTTTCATCGTTATTTTTTATCGTTATCTCTTTTAATTTAATATCTCTTCTAACTAACTGTCCGTCCCTTCCCTTCGTTTTCTATCAACGATCCTCAATAAGTCATTTGGGTTTCAACATATACATTCGTCCTGCCCCCTTCCCCAACTCTCTCTCTCTCTCTCTCTCTCTCTCTCTCTCTCTCTCTCTCTCTCTCTCTCTCTCTCTCTCTCTCTCTCTCCCTAGCCAATGCTGACGATATTCGCGTCTCGCATAATATTTTGAAGCGAATATTCTAAAAGCTGCGTCCATTACCTATCGCCATTTGATGTTCGATAAAATGAAAAAAAATGTTGAAAAACTGTAATGGAATAAAGAATAAATGTCCTAGTAAGCGTAACTCTCTCTCTCTCTCTCTCTCTCTCTCTCTCTCTCTCTCTCTCTCTCTCTCTCTCTCTCTGTGTGTGTGTGTGTGTGTGTGTGTGTGTGTGTGTGTGTGTGTGTGTGTGTGTGTGTGTGTGTGTGTGTGTGTGTGTGTGTGTGTGTGTGTGTGTGTGTGTGTGTGTAATACTTTCCATAATCATTTATAAATATTCGAATAAAAAAATGCAAATGATCTTTGGAAAACTGCACGAGTCATTTCAATGATATATTTTTCTTTCATATAAATGCATTGGTTCTTTTCTACACTTCCTCCCTTCAGGAGTGTGTTTGCGTACACACACACACACACACACACACACACACACACACACACACACACACACACACACACACACACACACACACACACACACAGAGTATCAAGATATTTCTGGAAGTGAACACGCCAACCGATTTGCCAACTTTGATTACCTCCTTTTTATCCTTATTTTGTTTTGGTGGAAAAGGGAGAGAGAACAAGAAATCAATGATTTTTCCCTCCAGTTTCTTTTCCTTTACCCAGTTTCCTTCTAAATCGAAAATATAAAGAAAGAAAACGACTAGCACAAGAGCAAAGTTGTTAGCGTTCCACCCGCGCACATCCCTCTCCCAACACACAAACACACACACACACACACATGTACTAACACGATTCCTAGCATTCCACTCCTGCCGAGTTACAAGGTCACAACTCCTCGGCTGGCGTCCCGCACCTATTCTGTTCCGGACACCGCGAGCTAAGCCGTGAAAGAAGAGAACGCTTAATTGCCTCCACCTGACCCTGGTATTCGAACACAACCCCCTTCCTGATTGTGAGTCAACCGCCCTCAACACTGCACCATAGGACCTGCATCGTCATTTGTAGTAGTAGCAGTAGTAGTAGTAGTAGTAGTAGTAGTAGTAGTTGTTGTTGTTGTTGTTGTTGTTGTTGTTGTTGTTGTTGTTGTGGTAACAGCAGCAGTAGAAGCAACAACAACAGCAGAAAGCTCAATAAAACACACACACACACACACACACACACACACACACACACACACACACACACACACACACACACACACACACACACACACACACACACACACACACACACACACACACACACACACACACACACACACAGAACCCCTTCGCCGTGTCACCCTTTATAATTCACCCCTTAGTTGGGCACCCCGTCTCTGCCAGGCCTCCCTCTTCCTTCTCCCATCGGCTCCCTCCCCTCCCCCCACGTCAACATGTCCCTCCATCAATGTTTCCCATGGACAAGACGGGGATTGGTTAGGTCAAAGGTCAGGCGGGGAAAAGAGGGGGAGGGAGGTAAAGAAAAAAAGGAAAAAAAGAGGTAAAAGCGAACGAGAGAGAGAGAGAGAGAGAGAGAGAGAGAGAGAGAGAGAGAGAGAAACACGGCTCTAACCTCTCTCCCGTAATCAGCTTAGAAGATCAACAAGAGGAACTAAAGTTAATTATATGGTCAGTACACTTTCTCTCTCTCTCTCTCTCTCTCTCTCTCTCTCTCTCTCTCTCTCTCTCTCTCTCGCTCTCTCTCTCTCTAATTTAATCTGTCAAATCCCATCATCACCTTAATTTTCCTTCACGTTCCCCACAATTATTCTCTTCCCTCTTTCTCCGCTTTCCTCTTCCACTGTTTCATTTACTCATCACACGTTTTTGTCTTTTTCTGTTGGATTTCTACTCCTGCCCATTAGAGAGAGAGAGAGAGAGAGAGAGAGAGAGAGAGAGAGAGAGAGAGAGAGAGAGAGAGAGAGAGAGAGAGAGAGAGAGACTTCCTGCTTCATAATACAGACATGTCTATTCAATGTTCTTTGTGTTTTGTCAGCACTTTTTTCAGCAGATGCAGTCATTCGCCAAAACAGTTTATTGAGTCAAGGGTGGTGGGATGGGGAGAGGGAGAGGGAGAGGGAGAGGAAGAGGGAGAGAGGAAGGGAGGGAGGGAAGAGCAAAGGGAGGAAAGTAACG
>NC_059285.1:11018845-11038845 GCF_017591435.1 Portunus trituberculatus
GAGAGAATGGAAGTGAGTAATGGTGAGTTTAAGGAAAATGTGTTTAATATACGCAGAGCTAAGAATGGGATGGATGAAGACTATGATGAAAATAAGGAAGTAGGAAGGGGTTACAATAAAACATGAAAATGAGGCTCCTGTGGCACTTTTTGCGGTGATTTGGTTAGAAAAGATTTAAAATAGAAAAAAAAAGACGATTCGATTACGATGGCTGGAGAAGGAAAGACTGTCGTGAGGAGGTCCTTTCGCGGAGTTATAATAAAAAAAGACAAAAAAAGGCAAGACAAAAAAAAACTGGGAAGGAGGATGGTTGCTGGAGGGATGCCGAGCTTGGAAAAAGAGGCTTGATGTTTGGGCGAGGCGGAGGAGGAGGAGGAGGTGGAGGGACAGGGGATACACGCAGTCCTGGAGATACTGGGGACTTGAATACTCTCGTTTCAGCGGCATTCGTGATAAGTTTCTGCCTAACTTTGAACAAAATAATGATATCAAGAAGCAGCAAAATGTGTCAACTTATATAATATTAACTTTGCTTATGGTGGACATGTTATTCTCAGCAAAACGAAACGAACACGAAGTCTACCACCCTCTCGTCATCCAGTCTGTATACGTTCATAACACGTTCGAATCACATCGTTAGCTCAGGTGCTTGAAAAGAGAATATACATATACCAAATGTATCCTCGCCACATCCACACCAAGACACCTGTAATCGCCGCGCACCTCGCAACACGCCCGCTGGGATCATGACGGCTGAAGCACATGTACTACACGCCACTTGCAGAAACATGACCCCAGCCTTTACACCTTCACTACACGCTATCAGGACGAGATTATGACGCCAGAGCCCCTTCATCTTGATAAAAATAAAACAGGGTTTTTTGACGCGGTAGGAGTCAGGCTCATTAAGGGAAGGTGATAAGCTCAGGTAAATAAGTCCAGTTAATTAATTGGAAGTTATTCAGGAAGAAAGTAATACTGGAAGATATTTTCCAGGCTTATACGTAAGTGACTGTCAATACGGAACCATTTTAGATCCAAAAATGCGAAAATGGAGGAGAATATGTGCAGGAGGGAGGAAAAATTCAAAGGCTGAGGTAATGAATCTGCCTTCAGCACAAAAGAAAACAAGACTCAGCAGAGGAGGAATATTTCACCATTTTACTGAAGCCCAAAAAATATAAACATGTTTACCGTAAACAAACTCCAACTGGCTTTTGGCTATGAACATGCGGAGGAGCTGGAGGAGGAGGAGGAGGAGGAGGAGGAGGAGGAGGAGGAGGAGGAGGAGGAGGAGGAGGAGGAGGAAAGGGAGAAGGAGGAGAAAGATGAGAAGGAAGAGGTAAAGAAACATGGGAAAAGTAAATGCCGTCTCAGGAAAGACGGAATAAGCAAGAAGGAAAGAAACGGAAAAGAGAAAGAAAAGAAATACAGAAATTTAGACAAATAATCTACTAAAATGTATGAGAGAATAAGACATAATGTGTGTGTGTATTTTTCACTATTTGATCTGCTGCAGTTTCTGACGAGACAGCCAGACGTTACCCTACGGAACGAGCTCAAAGCTCATTATTTCCGATCTTCGGATAAGCCAGAGACCAGGCACACACCACACACCGGGACAACAAGGTCACAACTCCTCGATTTACATCCCGCACCTACTCACTGCTAGGTGAACAGGGGCTACACGTGAAAGGAAACACACCCAAATATTTCCACCCGGCCGAGGAATCGAACCCCGGTCCTCTGGCTTGTAAAACCAGCGCTCTAACCACTGAGTGTGTGTGTGTGTGTGTGTGTGTGTGTGTGTGTGTGTGTGTGTGTGTGTGTGTGTGTGTGTGTGTGTGTGTTTTGGGAGTAAGACGCTACATTAGTGCTGGTCCATGCGAGGTTAATGTGTAAAGTTACGCTATGTGTGTGTGTGTGCGTGTGTGTGTGTGTGTGTGTGTGTGTGTGTGTGTGTGTGTGTGTGTGTGTGTGTGTGTGTGTGTGTGTGTGTGTGTGTGTGTGTGTGTGTGTGTGTGTGTGTTCATATTATTTCATACAGTTACACTGGATTAATTTTCTATTGAAGGATACTTACGTAATAAAAAAAAAGTAATATGAAGAGAAACGATTCTTGGTACTCAGGGAAAAGCAGACTTAAAGGAAAGCCAAATATGTTCTTTAATTATAACTTCAACCTTCATTTCCTTTATTATTCTTATGGATTTCAGCTTCCAGGAGAGAGAGAGAGAGAGAGAGAGAGAGAGAGAGAGAGAGAGAGAGAGAGAGAGAGAGAGAGAGAGAGAGAGAGAGAGAGAGAGAGAGAGAGAGAGAGAGAGAGAGAGAGAGAGAGTGTGAGAGAGAGAGATAAGGAGTTGCATGCTATACATGATAACAATAAAGGTTAATATCAAAAGGGGAAAAAAAGACAGAACATAATTAACATGAAACTTCCTTCACGAAAAACAAAACACAAATAAATTTCCAAACGAGGTAAAAACAAAGAAAAGAAAAAAAGTAAAGAGGTAATAAAATATGAAAGAAAAATGATATCGCAAATAAATAAATAAATAAATAAATAAATATATATATATATATATATATATATATATATATATATATATATATATATATATATATATATATATATATAGAGAGAGAGAGAGAGAGAGAGAGAGAGAGAGAGAGAGAGAGAGAGAGAGAGAGAGAGAGAGAGAGAGAGAGAGAGAGAGTATAGGAAAAAATAGCTGGTTATAGTAAAGGAAAGAAAAGAAGAAGAAAATAAAGTTAGTAGGGAAACCATTAAGAAACTAACAAAAGAAAGATGACTTGAAAATGTTGTAAGGAACCATTACAGAATGGAACAAAAAATAAGTCAACTTCACAATGTACTTCTTAAAATGGTATAAGTTTTGAAAAGTGGATGAGCTCACGGGAAGGAAAGGGAACAGAAGGGAAGGGAAGGGAAAGGAAGGGAAGGAAGGAAAAGGAAGGAAGGGACAGGAAGGGAAGGAAAGGAAGGGGAGGGAAGAGAAGGAAAAGGAGGAAAAGGTAACGTTGTCTGAAGAGTATAAAGAAGGGGAAGGAAAGGTCAAGCAAGGACAATGGTGTGAGTGAGTGAGAAGAGAAAGAAAGAGAGTTAAAGATAAAGGATTTCCTCCTTCACTTCCTTACTTAAAAGATGAGAGAGAGAGAGAGAGAGAGAGAGAGAGAGAGAGAGAGAGAGAGAGAGAGAGAGAGAGAGAGAGAGAGAGAGAGAGAGAGAGAGAGAGAGAGAGAGAGAGAGAGAGAGAGAGAGAGAGAGAGAGAGACTGGGAAAAATATCACTGTACATACTGTATTTTTCATTACATAAAAAGCGACAACGAAAAAAAAAGACAACAAAACTACAATGTTGGTGCGGTCATCCATGCACTTTCCATCTTATAATATATCTGATCGCCAGTATGGCTTCCGTCAATGTCGCTCAACTGGCGATCTTCTGGCGTTGCTTACTGAGTCTTGCTCATCCTCTTTTAGAAAATTCGGTGAAACTTTTGCTGTCGCGTTAGACATATCAAAAGCTGTTAATAGAGTCTGACACTAAGCTTTGATTTTCAAACTGCCCTCCTACGGTTTCTATCCTTCTCTCTGCAACCTTATTTCAAGTTTCTATTGCAACCGTGGTAGACGGCTGCTGCTCTTATCCTATATCTATTAACAGTGGTGTTCCTCAGGGTTCTGTCCTATCACCCACTATCTATTATTCATTAATGACCTTCTTAACCAAACTTCTTTCCCTATCCACTCCTACGCTGATTATAACACCCTATATCTTTTCACGTCCTTTCAGAGACTTCCAATCCTTCAGGAAATCAACAGATCACGCGGGGACGCCACAGAACGCCAGACTTCTGATCTTCCTAAGATTTCAGATTGGGGCAGAGAAAACTTAGTAGTTTTCAATGCCTCAAAAACTCAATTCTCCATCTATCAACTCGACACAACTTTCCAGGCAAATATCCCCTCTTCTTCAATGACACTCAACGATCTCCCTCTTCCACACTGATTATCCTCGGTCTGTCCTTTACTTATAATCTTAACTGGAAACTTCACATCTCATCTCTTGCTAAAACAGCTTCTGAGGCGTCTCCGCCAGTTTTTTTTTCGTTCCTCCAATTGCTAACTCTGTACAAGAGCCTTAACCGTTTTTGTATGGAGTACTCTTCGCATGTTTGAGGGCTCCACTCATACAGCTTTATTAGATAGGGTGGAATCAAAAGGTTTTCGTCTCATCAACTCCCCTCCTCTGACTGACTGTCTTCAGCCTCTTTCTCACCGCCAAATGTTGCATCTATTTTTGTCTTTTATCGCTATTTTCATGGTAACTGCTCTACTAATCTTGCTAACTGCATGCCTCCCTCCTTCAGCAGCCTCGTTGCAGAAGCCTTTCTTCTTCTTCTCATCCCTATTCTGTCCAACCCTCTAATACAAGAATTAACTATTACTCTTAATAATTCATACCTTGCACTGGTAAACTCTGGAGCTCCCTACCTGCTTCTGTATTTCCATCTTCCTACGACTTAACTTCTTTTAAGAAAGAGGTGTCGAGACATTTGTCCCAGGCTTTTGGATGACTCTCTTGATCTTTTAGGAATCCTGCAGTTCCAGTGGGCCTTTTTTTTATAAAATTTTGTTGCCCTTGGCAGCGTTCCCTCTTGCATAAAAAAAATCTACGTAAAGCTCTCTCTCTCTCTCTCTCTCTCTCTCTCTCTCGTCCTTAGTGTGCAGGCATACATATTCAGCTCGTCTGTCATTACAAGTGAAAAGGAATTGCTCTTGTTTCATATAAATTAATCACTTTTGTGTGTGGGCGTAACACGTTTTTAAGAAGATAATAATATTTCCCGTCTTTCCTCGCTCTATTTCTTACCCTGCAGAAATTACAGCTGTTCTGGCTGACGCGTACGAGGAGGAAATAATAAATTAACTTGCATGACGGAACAGAGTTGTGTGTTCATTTAAATCATGGAAAGTAAAAGGAAGAATTCTACAAAATATATGTATGCTAGAAATGTATGTATGTATTTATGCTTGAAGTCAACATACGTACGTACATCATTCCTGTGCTTTCGTTTGTTCGTATATAAGTGAATGAAATACTGAACCATAATAGGAACACTCAACAATCATCTATGTCTGTGTGTGTGTGTGTGTGTGTGTGTGTGTGTGTGTGTGTGTGTGTGTGTGTGTGTGTGTGTGTGTGTGTGTGTGTGTAGGAACCTTTCGAACCGCCACAAAACAAGGAAGTCTCAGCCAAAATTTATTATAACAGTATGAAGATGTATCTCTGAGGAAACTTTGCTGGGAATAATTGGACTGGCTCGAGGGAAGAAAGGTGGGAAGCCGGAAGAGAATACAAGAACCGGAGGAGGAAGAGAAGAGGAATGGATAGAGGAGAGAAAAAAAATACGGGAGGAGAATGAATGTGGAAGAGTTGAGTAACAAATATGAAAAAGAGAGAACGTGAAGAAAAGGAAGAGGAGAGAATAAAAATGAGAATGGAAGGACATAATAATAAAGGAGAGGGAGACGTAAAAACACGAAAAAGAAAATAATTAAGCAAAGGAGAAAAGGAGATAAAGGAGAGGAGAATAGAAGGGAAAATAAAAAAACGGAAAGAGTGAAGAGAAGAAAGGAAGAGGAAAATTAAGGGAGGGAAAGTGAGAGAGAAGAAAGTGGTGTCTGAGATAGAAGCCACAGAGAGAATGAAGGAAAGGAGGAAGAGTGGAAAGAAAAATGCTTTGTCTGAAGACGGAAGGGAAGGGAGGAAATGCAAGAAAAGGAGAAAGCTGAGGTGGTAAATTAAAGGAAAAGAGCCACGTGTGATTAATAGATGAAGGAAAACAAGAAAAAGAAGAGAAAACGAAAAAGAATGATAGGAAATTAAAGAGTAAAGAAAGGAAAGAGAAATTAGTGAGAGATGAGGTGAATAAGGAAAAATGGTGCAGAGTAGTACGGTGTAACATTTGCAGAGAGAGAGAGAGAGAGAGAGAGAGAGAGAGAGAGAGAGAGAGAGAGAGAGAGAGAGAGAGAGAGAGAGAGAGAGAGAGAGAGAGAGAGAGAGAGAGAGAGAGAGAGAGAGAGAGAGAGAGAGAGAGAGAGAGAACAAAAGACGAAATGGAAAAAAAAATGAGTCATGAAACCGAAGGAGAAAATATGAAGAATGTCAAAAGAAAAGAACACGAAGAAAAATGTGAAATAAAGGAAAATCGAAGGAAGAAAGTAAGCTTAGTAGGAACAGAAGCAGATAGCAGGCCATAAATACAAGAAATACGAGTTAGCGCTCGTTGAAGGCGCTGGCAAAAAAAAAAAAAAAAAAAACATTGGGAATCTGCACCATAAACCAGAATACTTGGGGAGATACTGCTTAGAGGGACCCATTGAGGCTACCGCGCCGCCCACTACCACTATAACACAGGCGGGGGAGGGAGACACACACACACACACACACACACATATATACACACACACTAATCTCCCTTAATGCCAGAGAGATGCACGCGCGTCTTGGTGAACCCTCGTTACTTGATTGATATTGATCTTTACCTGTGAGGACAACGACACCTACCTCTTGATGTCAGCGCAGGTATTGGCAGGGATTGCACAGAAGATGCCAGGTAGGGAAGTGACAGGTAGGGAGTAGAGAAACACAAGGAAAGACGGTTAGTAATGAGGAAAAGGACGCGAAAAGGTGATTGTTGGGAGTAAACGTAAATAAATAAAATAAAGTTAGGAATGGATGAAGAGTAATGAAGGAGTGAGGATAATAGGAGGTGTGAAAAGGTTAAGGAATATTTATCAGGAGCAATATATTTAAAAGTAAGACGCAGTATTGGCGGGGCGTTAACGTGTTGCGAGGTAAGGTGTGTTGGAACGGCAGGAAGAGGGAGGGTGTTCAATTATTTACAGCACGGGGTGGGGCAGTTTGTTTTTTAAGGGGACGCCGTGTTCGTCCTTATTTGGTAGTGGTGGTGGTGGTGGAGGAATGGAAAGCGGGCTGATATTAAGGTCTTAATCACTATCGCTTTAAAGAGGTATAGTTAGCAGGTGTGTGACTCTGTTGTTCTTGCGTTTTCTCTCAATTTTTTGACTGTTGGTGATAAATTAGGCATTCAGAATAGAAGAAAAGAATAAATACAAAATAATCAACAACTCTTGACTTGTATTTTCAGCCATAGTCACCAAACATTCAATGGTATGAAAAAAAATGTATTAATTCACATAGGAGAGAGAGAGAAAAAAAAAAGTGGTAGCAATACAATTAAAAACAAGTGTAGCAAATAATACTGATGATGGTGCTGGTGATGAGGGCAACAGCTGAACTAGTAATAACAACAATTGTTATTGTGTGTCGTAATAGAAGTTGTAATATTAGTAAGTGCAGTAGTGTTGGCAGCAGTAACAGCAGCAGCAGCAGCAACAACAGTAGTAAAAGGCAGTGGCAATAATAGTTAAGAGGATCCCCCTTTCCCAGGTAATCCACACCCACCTCTGATTGCTGCTAATTACTTCAGGTGAGTGGCAGGGGCGGCGTCTTCAGGTAGGACGAGTGGCGGGGAGGCGGGGCGGGAGGCACAGGAAGGTTAATGGGCGCGTAAAAATGGGTTAAGGTGAATACGAGGATAAACTTAGTCTCTCTCTCTCTCTCTCTCTCTCTCTCTCTCTCTCTCTCTCTCTCTCTCTCTCTCTCTCTCTCTCAGTGCATGTGTGTGCCACGTAATGTAAGGAAAGGAACACAAATAACATTTTTTTTACCACTAAATTTGCTGTATGTTATTCCTGAGGTTCTTTAGGAAGTGATTATTTATTTCTTGATTTACTGCTGCCAACATTACTGCTGATACAACTACTACTACTATTATTATTACAACAACAACAACAATATCAACTACTACTGCTACTACTACTACTACTACTACTACTACTACTACTACTACTACTACGTTCCTCGCACCCACTAACCCCACCACTACTACCACCACCACCACCACCACTATCACCAACACAAGGAATGAACGTCAAAACAGTCCCCGTAATCTTCGTCTGCCTCCCCCACCACCACCACCCATCCTCCCCAACCATCGTACAGGTCCACAATTAGTCGCTCCCTCCCCTACTCTCTCCCTCGTCCCCACACCACCCTCACCACAATCAATAACAATCTGGGCCACAACACGTCATCCATCACGCCACTGTAGGGGGAAGACTGTGGTGTGGTGGGCCGTTGAGTATTTTTAGAGAACGTTGAAGGATGGCGGACTTCGGCTCATCCATCACCACTACCACCACCACCACCACCACCACCACCACCAAGGGAGGAGCTACTATTATTACTGTCACTATAACTACCGCAACCATCACGTCTTCAATTTTTTTTTTCTCTCTCTTGCTCTCGTGTTCTTCCTCCCTCTTTCTATTCTTCCTTCTCCTTCAAAACTACCAAGAGTATGATTTTAACTTTCAGCTCTTCTTCTTTCCTCTCCTCCTCTTCTTTTTATTCCCCTTCCTGATAGTCTTCTTTCTCTTGTACCTCTTCCGGGAACACTAATAAGAATAACAAGGCATCATTACTACCACTTTCTCTTTTACCTCTTCCTCCACCATCTCTACCTTCATCTTCCCTGCCACCATCATCACCACCATCCCCACACCACCTCAACTACCACAACACAAGTCAAGGGTTATCTTTAGGTTGCTGTTAGTGTTCGCCTTTGTCTTCCTGTCTCCCTGGTATGCATAAAGGAATTTGAAGTCATGTCGAAGTACATCTCTCTCTCTCTCTCTCTCTCTCTCTCTCTCTCTCTCTCTCTCTCTCTCTCTCTCTCTCTTTCTCTCTTCCGTCTACAGAAGGGGATTATACTAACATTTATTCTAAAACTCAATTTCCATCCTGGCACCCTCCTTGATTATTCTCATATTTTTCCTCTGAATATTCATCCTTCCCTTTTTTATTCTTTCCTTTTGTTTTGGTTTCGATTCCCTGCATGGCCTTCATTGCCTTTTGGACTCTTTCCCTCCTCTTTTTCATTTCCATTCTTTGTCTACTTCCTCCCAATACACTTAAGGTCACAGTGCCTCGATCTGCCTGTCTCCAAATAAGAAATACGAGGGATGTAAAAAAAATATCATATTCAAAAATCATCTCAGTAACAAGTAGACGTAAGGGGGAGTCTGGCTTTTCTAGGACGGCGGCAGGAGACAGAGGAGACTTGACAGGCCATTATCGTTTTTAAATCACGGTGCTTTAGGGGACAAAATGGTGGATCAGGGAGACAACCCGCCAGTCTCCTCCCCTACCCTTCGTTTCTCTCCTAAGCCAGCTTCCGCTCCTCCACACACACACACACACACACACACACACACACACACACACACACACACACACACACACACACACTCTCTCTCTCTCTCTCTCTCTCTCTCTCTCTCTCGCTCACCAAAACCTACCATCCTCTTTCTCCTTCGACTTCCAAATATCCTCTCTCTCTCTCCCACCCTCTCTCTCTCTCTCTCTCTCTCTCTCTCTCTCTCTCTCTCTCTCTCTCTCTCTCTCTCTCTCTCTCTCTCTCTCTCTCTCTGTTCTCCCATCACCAACCCGCACAAGCTGCTCACGCCCCTTCACCGTTCTGGCTTAAGACTCATATTCCTAATCCAGTGAGGGCGGATATTGGCGGGTAACAGATGCCGCTGCCAGTCCACACACACACACAGACACACACACACACACACACACACACACACACACACACACAGACACACACACACACACACACACACACACACAGGGTCACGGAGGCTCCAAATAACTCATAGGATCTAATGTCGATCGGTTCGTCACACAATATCACCCTTGAAGTTTGCCATCTTGCAGCTTTTGCATTAAGGAAGAAGAAGAAGAAGAAGAAGAAGAGAGAGGAGAGAGAGAGAGAGAGAGAGAGAGAGAGAGAGAGAGAGAGAGAGAGAGAGAGAGAGAGAGAGAGAGAGAGAGAGAAGAGGGGAACTTTCTCTGGTGTTAAGGGATGGTCTATTTTTGCAACCTTCTCTTACTCCTCCTCCTCCTGCTCCTCAACTCTTTCTCTTCGTCCCTCTCCTCCTCCTCCTCCTTCTCCTCCTTTTCTCTTCGTCCCTCTTCTCCTCCTCTTGCTCCTCCTTACCACACACGAGTCTCCTCTCCTCTTGGGACCACCACCACCACCACCACCACCACCACCACCACCACCATCTCCTCCTCATCCTCCTGGAACATTGAGTCTAAAATGGAATATAAGTCTTGGCCAGAAACTGGATAAAAAGACGTCGTCCTTTTTGTTTACAACGTTAAAGAAAACGATAAAAGAAAAAAAAAAAGAAAGAAAGAAAATAACATACCTTCAAACGCATCTATCTACATTTACATACGATTGGAGGGAAAGAAAACTAGTAGAACAAAAATAAGATAGATGTAAAAAAAGGAGAGAAAGTGCTTAATATTCTTGTTATTTATATACATACTATATATTTTTGGATGGCGGTACAAGATGGGAAAACATGACGAGATTTTGCATGTTGATGAGAATAGGAGGATGGGAAGGGAGTGGGAGAGGCGAGGAGGAGAAGAGAGGCATAAAGGAGAAGTGGTTCGGAGGAGTAGGGGGGGAAAAAAAAAGAAAAAAAAAGAATGGGAGAGGGGGGGGAAGGTGGTGGTAATGGTGATGCTGGTGGAGGGGAATAGTAATGGGGTAAGTGGCGGTGATGGGGGAGATGGGATGATGGGAAGTGATGTAATGGGTGGAGGGAGAGGGAGAGAAATGAGGGAAGTTGATGGAATGGAGGAAAGAGGAGATGGATGTAATATAATTAGATATCTGCTGATGGTAGAGGTGAGAGAAAAATAAAGGTGAAAGGTAGGAAGGGAAGAAGGGAGAAAGGGGGAGGGAAAGGATAGGAAAAGGGAGAGTAGAAGTGAGAAAGAGGGATGGGATGTGAGAGGAAATGGGAGAGAGAGATGAAGAGAGAGAGAGATGAGAGAGAGAGAGAGAGAGAGAGAGAGAGAGAGAGAGAGAGAGAGAGAGAGAGAGAGAGAGAGAGAGAGAGAGAGAGAGAGAGAGAATGAAAAGTGGTAGCAACATCAGCTGGGGAAACGGGAAAAAAAGATAATGGGCAAGGAAAAAAACAAGAAAAATAACTGACAGGTAATTGAGGTAAAAAATAGAGAAAATAATGGGCTAAAGCAAAGAATGGCAAATGGGAAGCAGGACAGTGATGGGTGACGGAATAAAAACAGCGTGAGAGAGAGAGAGAGAGAGAGAGAGAGAGAGAGAGAGAGAGAGAGAGAGAGAGAGAGAGAGAGAGAGAGAGAGGAATGGAATACAATACGTGCCACCGATGAATGTGAGATGGAATGGAAGGTTTGAAGATTACGCGGATATGAAAACACTGAGTAAACTTTAATAAGACTTCAAAAAAAAAAAAAATGTGGCTTGATTTTATACACTTCTATATCAAATAGATAATGGATAGCGAAGATATAGAGAAGTGACATGAGAGAGAACTGGAATTACTGAATGGGAAGGAGTTTCTGGAGGAGAGAGAGAGAGAGAGAGAGAGAGAGAGAGAGAGAGAGAGAGAGAGAGAGAGAGAGAGAGAGAGAGAGAGAGAGAGAGAGAGAGTGGGGAGTGTGGGAGGGAAATGTAGTATACTGTAACATGTAACACACGACGTGTGTAACACGAGTCCCCTTGATGACATTCTGGCGTGCAATAATATTTTTCTTGTCCCGCAGGAGAAGGAGGAAGAATAGGAGGAGGAGGAGGAGGAGGAGGAGGAGGAGGAGGAGGAGGAGGAGGAGGAGGAGGAGGAGGAGGAGGAGAGGAGGAGGAGGAGGAGGAGGAGGAGGAGACTCTGTTTTACTGCAAAGATATATTGGCTGTAGTCTGTTTCCTTCTTTCCTCCCTTTTCTCCTTGCTTGCTTCCTCTCTTTCTTTCTCTTCCACCTGGTTTTCCTCCTCTTCTTGTCCTCGTGTCTGTCTTTTCGTCTTTCTCCTTCACCTCCAGTATTCCTTTATTACTTCCTCATTCTTCCTTTGTCTTTTGTCTTCCTCCTCCTTTCTTTGCTTCATTTCTTCCGCCTTCCCCTCACTGGTCCTTCTACACCTCCTACTGTTGCTGCTGCTTCACCTCCTCCTCCTCCTCCTCCTCCTCCTCCTCCTCCTCCTCCTCCTCCTCCTCCTCCTGCTCGCCCTCCTCCTCCTCTTTTTTTACCATTTATTTCTAGCTTATACCTGTTTTTCATGTAATTTTATCGCCACATCAATTTTATATTATTATGGTGATTAACGTTGTGTGTGTGTGTGTGTGTGTGTGTGTGTGTGTGTGTGTGTGTGTGTGTGTGTGTGTGTGTGTGTGTGTGTGTGTGTGTGTGTGTGTGTGTGTGTGTGTGTGTGTGTGTGTGTGTGTGTGTGTGTGTGTGTGTGTGTGTGTGTGTGAACAATAACAATTACTCCAAATACCAACACAAATGGTCCTTAAAACTTGATATAAATGTTCGATATCCGAATGGTCGGCGTGCGTGGTGTGGTGTGTTGGAGGTATGGCTTCCGGGGATTGGTGGGGTGGTGGTTTTGGTAGTGGTGGTGGTAGTGGAGGTGGTAGTAGTAGTAGTAGGAGTGGTGGTGATGGTGGTGGTGGTGGTGGTGGTAGCGTGTTGCATACTGTAAACCTCCGCTGGCTATTGCTTGGAAAACGAGTGAGAGACTGTGCGCCTATCGGTAAACGTTCGCCGGTGTTGTACATTAAGAAATAACAAGCCAAATATTTGCGTTGCCACTGACATAGGTAACAAATATAACAGGCTCCCCTCACCAGTGTTCCGGCGAGTTACCCTACCACGATGAATTATGAGGAAGACTTGCTCTCTCCCCTCTTCCCTGCAGGAATTATTTTACGTGATTTAAAAGACCTTAATGTCATTGAATTGCACTAAAGGTTCCGTCTGAGATTGACACACGCTGAATGCCGGGGAAACACGAGGTAACATTGGCAGTATTGGAGCTGCACTTTATAATATTGGTGACCGTATGGTGAATGGTTCCTTGCGGTGGTAAATTCGGCGTCTGAGTGGCATCGGAAGTAGGAGAGCGTGTGTTTAGTGACCGCCGCCTATGACCGTCTGAACATTAGTGAGAAGGATATAAAACTCTTTGTTCACGTGACATGTAGTAAAGTCAGGTGCTACTGCTGGGGTATAGTGTTATGCTGCTACTGTTGCCATCAATGCTGCTTCTACTACTGCAAATACAACTATTACTACCAACACTACTACTACTACTACTACTACTACTACTACTACTACTACTGGAGCCGCTACTGGTGCTACTATTATCAAGTTTGCTGCCCTGCTTTAACATTACCAGGAGATGGAATGTGCTTTTTATATACGCACATGATTATCGATAACGTGTGTGTGTGTGTGTGTGTGTGTGTGTGTGTGTGTGTGTGTGTGTGTGTGTGTGTGTGTGTGTGTGTGTGTGTGTGTGTGTGTGTGTGTGTGTGTGTGTGTGTGTGTGTTGCGATGCAAGGCAAACCAAAGAACAAAGAAAATACAGTCTTCCTGACAAGAAATGTAAATATCCACAAGGAGAGGAGCGAAAAAGAAGAAACAAGAAAAAAAATTATTCGACCTCAGATGAAGCAACACAAACAGAAAAAATCTCATGAGAAAAATAGCAAAAAAACAAAAGAAAAATGAAAAATCGGACAAAAGTAGGAAAGTGGAAAAGAAACCAAAGAAGTAATGGCACATAAAGGCGAGGTGAAGAGTGCGGGTGGCAGGTGGAGGCAGGAGGCGGCAAGGTGGCACAGACCCAGTAATTAGCCAGGCACGCCACGGGGCCTCCAGGCGGACTGGAATCTGGAAGGCTGACCGGCGCCGCGAATATTGGCCGACATCGAGTGGCTCCGCTGGAATCTTGGGAATACCGAACGGGTCTTGGAATACTGGGAATGCAAACAACCTTGGCATACTGAGAGAGCCCGTGGAATAGCGCCAGCAGCAGCAGGAGGAGGAGGAGGAGGAGGAGGAGGAGGAGGAGGAGGAGGAGGAGGAGGAGAAGGAGGAGGACGAGGAGGAGGAGCAGGAGAAGGAGGAGGACAACGCTGGTCTTATGGATATTAAGAAGACTAGGAGGGAGAATCTCGGAATGCAAGGAGAGAGAGAGAGAGAGAGAGAGAGAGAGAGAGAGAGAGAGAGAGAGAGAGAGAGAGAGAGAGAGAGAGAGAGAGGGTGTCCGGGAACAGAGGGAGGGAAGGGGGAGGGAGGGAAGGGGGAGGGAGTGCATCCGTGCGTGTGTGTGTGTGCGTGCGTGTGAAGGTTTTAAATTCTACTGGTTAATGGTTGAGAAAACAAACGTTATTAAATAAATGCTCCCAATTAAAAGCGAATAAAGCTGAAATATTTCCCGCCACTGCGGCGGCTACAGAACACACAGCACTGCTATTGTTATGGTTATTATTAGTAATGTTGTTGTGAGCGTGATCATAATTATTATTAGATTAATATCAATATCATATCATCATCGTCATTACTACTGCTATTATAAATGTTATGAGTGCAGACGCTATTACTCATTGCAGTTTGGTATTGATCAATGTACTGCTAATGTTAAGAGTTTTGATTGCAAATTCCACTCCATTGTTCTTAAATGAAACGAACAATCAAAACGAATAAAAAATATCAGACACCACCAACGCTCCTACTACTCTTTCTAGTAATACAACTACACCAACATCTACTACAACTACGTACTACTAATACCACCACTGCTGCTACAATCATTAATACTGTAACAACTGAAATCACCACCACCACCACCACCACCTCCACCGCCACCACCACCACTGACAAACAACAAGATTCCTTCAGTACACGCGTCTCTCCACCTTTAATATTTGTGGTGTGAAATATGTGTGTGTGTGTGTGTGTGTGTGTGTGTGTGTGTGTGTGTGTGTGTGTGTGTGTGTGTGTGAGAGAGAGAGAGAGAGAGAGAGAGAGAGAGAGAGAGAGAGAGAGAGAGAGAGAGAGAGAGAGAGAGAGAGAGAGAGAGAGAGAGAGAGAGAGAGCTTTTAACGCTGCTGATCCTTCACGCTGAATTACTTCGTTTCGGGGGTTTCAGAGAGAGAATGAGAGAGAGAGAGCGAGAGAGAGAGAGAGAGAGAGAGAGAGAGAGAGAGAGAGAGAGAGAGAGAGAGAGACTTTATGATTCCTATGAAATGGAAATATGGAAGAGTAATGGCAGACAAAATGGAACAAATATATACAGAAAAAATACCAATTAAAGTATCTAAAATGAATATGAAACTGATATTGCCTAAAGCTGTCCTGTGTGTGTGTGTGTGTGTGTGTGTGTGTGTGTGTGTGTGTGTGTGTGTGTGTGTGTGTGTGTGAGTGTGTATGAGCGTGAAATAATTAGGCAATGAAGGTGTACGTTTCATGTTCCTGGCGCGGCAACACACAGCGGGGCGGCCAAAGAAGGTGCGCATAACTCTGCCACAATAAGGATTCTGCTCAGCTCTATGTGCAGGTTGTGTTATCATTGTTGTTGTTGTTGCATATATTAGTGGTGGTGGTGGTAGTGGTGGTGGCAGTAGCATTAATAGAAAAAAAAAATAGTAGTAGTAGTAGTAGTAGTAGTAGTAGTAGTAGTAGTAGTAGTAGTAGTAGTAAAGTTGTTGGTGGTGATGTTACTTGTGATAGTGGTGGTGGTGGTGGTGGTGGTGGTAGGAATAGTAGTAATTTATGTTGTAATTGTTTTCGTTGTTGTGTTTTTTGTTGATGCTGCTACTGTTGTAAAAATAGAATTAGTAAAGCAGAAATATCACAAGAGTTATGGCATAATAACAACATCAGCAACAACAAATATTTTTGTCCCTGCTGCTGCTGCTGCTGATTATGCCGTTAGAAATGAAGTCAAATACAAAGTCACAATCTCATCACCAGAAGTCTTAAATAAAATCATTTACTTAATCACTGACACGAATTACAACGTTGCATGATATTAAATGAATTATGTATAAGTTAATTCATGTGACGATTGGAACGCAGATGAAACATTAGAAACTGTGTGATCATTTTCTGGCAATGAGATGAAGAGGCAGCAGCAGCAATAGCAACAGTAGCAGTAATAGTAGTAGTAGTAGTAGTAGTAGTAGTAGTAGTAGTAGTAGTAGTAGTAGTAGTAGTAGTAGTAGTAGTAGTAGTAGTAGTAGTAGTAGTAGTGGTGGTGGTGGTGGTGGTGGTGGTGGTGGTGGTGGTGATGGTGATGGTGGTGGTGGTGGTGGTGGTGGTGGTGGTGGTGGTGGAGGTGGTGGTAGTAATAGTAACAGCAGTAGTAATAACACACAGCACTATGAGCAGTAGAATTCGTCGTCCTGGACATAGTAGCAATAAGTTTATAAACAAACAAACATCTATGTAAAGAGGAAGGGACGAAATTAAAGAGAGAGAGAGAGAGAGAAGAGATATTTAGAAGAAAAAAGACTCCCTAAACGCTGCTATCCGCGTACAATATGGCCCATCACTCTTTATAATTCACACACATGAGGGAGAGAAGAGGAAAAAACCTCTTACAGATAACAGCATCTCCCTCTTACCCCCGTCCCCTTTCCCCCTGCTCCTGCTCCCTCCCTCGCGCACTCACCTGTCAATACCCACGAGACAGGTGAGGCCCACTTGTCTCCGTCTCATTAAGCGCTCGAAGCACCTGCAGCTGAGACATTACCGGGAAGTGAACCGCTTTACTTTACCTGCTCGCTGCTTCACGAGCCCGCGCCCACGCACTTGTTCTAAGACCGATCCCCATCCCTCTCCCCTATCAACTCATGTAAGACTGTACGCACAAAATCAAGCATGTCCATTCATACACATATAGATAGATATTGATAGATAGATAGATTGATAGACATTTCACTAATAACAGCTTACAGCAATGACATGGTAGTTTAAATTATAAACAATAAACAAACTTATTTATCATATAACATATATCTAATGGAACAACTGGTGTAGCCCTCCAATTTTTTTTTATATTAGTAAGTGATATTCAACTAACTGGTGAAAATCATTATTACATATCTAATGTGTCATAAATTACTTTTCTTGTCACATTAGGTGAATATTTCCCCTGATATAGTGCTTCAAATCTTGTGACTCGTGAGGTCATAAGTTCGCCTAATATATAATTATGATCGTGGCCAGTCCTGTATCAAGTGTCGTTCAGACTGTTTGTTCACACACACACACACACACACACACACACACACACACACACACACACACACACTCCACTATTTGTCTGTAAACAACGAGGTACAACTTAATCATACATTATTTCTGAAAAGAATCCTAGAGACCGCAATAGGTAGGCACAATTTTATTTCATGTAAACGAGAGGTAAAAAAAAAAAAAAAAAATAGCTAATTTATAATCGAAAGAAAAATCTCAACAGACATTTTCATGCAGTTTTCATGCAAGAAAGTAACAATTTTCACGATACCGTAAATTTTACTGTATTATTCAAATTGTGCCTTCAAAGTTTAAAGAAAGAAGCAAATATATATGTGACAGAATTTTACATTGACTCAGGTAAGAGAATGAAAAGAAAGACAGCGAACAGTGATACCAATCATTATTCTATAGAGTCCAGATCCGAATCACACGACCCGTCTCACAGTCTGGCAGTAATGACTCACAAATAATAGAGGTGTCCCTAATTGAAACACAGAACATTAATCTCAGGCGAACCCGTGTCTGGCTGTCCGTCTGACCGTGTGTTGTTATGTATATATGCAGGTACTGTGTATGTATGCATCCATTTATCTATTCATATATGCAGTTAAGTGTATGCATGCATGTATGTAATCTACTATATTGTACTGATAACGAGAGGAAATGAAGGAGGGGAGGAGCAAATTAAAGGCGAGAAGAAAGAGAGGAAAGGAACCATGGAGAGAAAAGACGGTGAAAAAGTAGAGCAGGGAACGCGAGGAAATGGCGGAGTGATCGCTGAATAGACTGCTAATAAACACCAAAGAAATGAGGAGGGAAGTGAAAGAGGGAGAAAGAGAAGGTAGAAGTGACCGAACGAAGAAAAGGTGGCCAGATTGGTGCGGCAGGAGGAGGAACGGAAAGGAGGGAAGAAAGGCTGAGCAGGTGCTTATGGAAGAGTGTTAGGACACCGCTTTATGAATACAAAGGAGAAAGCGATACAGTACAGAGAGAGAGAGAGAGAGAGAGAGAGAGAGAGAGAGAGAGAGAGAGAGAGAGAGAGAGAGAGAGAGAGAGAGAGTAGTGATGTAGTAGTAGTAGTAATAGTAGTAGTAGTAGTAGTAGTAGTAGTAGTAGTAGTAGTAGTAGTAGTAGTAGTAGTAGTGGTAGTAGTAGTAGGTGGTAGTAGTAGTAGTAGTGGTAGTAGTAGTAGTAGTAGTAGTAGTAGTAGTAGTAGTAGTAGTAGTAGTAGTAGTAGTAGTAGTAGTAGTAGTAGTAGTAGTAGTAGTAGTAGTAGTAGTAGTAGTAGTAGTAGTGGTAGTAGTAGTAGTAGTAGTAGTAGTAGTAGTAGTAGTAGTAGTAGTAGTAGTAGTAGTAAAAGTAGTACTAATAGTAGTGGTAGTAGTAGAAATAGTAGTAGTAGCAAAATTCTGGTGGTGGGTAAGACAATGTAGGTTAATCTTTCCCTCTTTCTGCCAGGGACAATCCAAACCTTACTCTTCACAATAAAAAAGCTCTATGGCGTCAAATAAACACTGACGCTCCACACAGCTGCCGAGCACACGCACACACAGTTGCATAAGTGGAACCCAAGGAAGAAAATGGAAGTCAGTGCAGATAAATGTTGTGATGTAAATTTATAGCCAAACATGAGACACAAAAATAGCCGAATAAGGATGCACCACCAGGAAACTCTTCTCTCTTCAATTTCCTGTCACTTCTCAGAAATTTGTAAAATGATTGTAGCACCCTTTGAAATTTCTAAAGGGTTTTGGCACGCGTTGGAAATTTGTAAAAGACTTTGGCACTCATTGGAAAACGCCGTGGCACACGTTGGAAATTAGTAAAGGATTCCAGCATTCAGTAGAGAGTTCTTAAAAGGTTCCAGTATTCATTGCAAATTCGTGAAACCTTTTACTTTTTGGATTCGTGAAGTCTTTGTATTCGTTAAAAATAACAAAACGAAAAAAACAAAAGAGACCATGAAAGATAAAAAGTAAAAAAAAAAAAAAAAAAAAGACAAAACTGTATTGTGTAAGAAACTCCAAATAAAAAGAAAATGAATGTGGAGCGTAAATCTGACCTACTTCGAAGAAAGAGAGAGAGAGAGAGAGAGAGAGAGAGAGAGAGAGAGAGAGAGAGAGAGAGAGAGAGAGAGAGAGAGAGAGAGAGAGAGAGAGAGAGAGAGAGAGAGAGAGAGAGAGAGACAGACAGACAGACAGACAGAGACAGACAGACAGACAGACAAAGAGAAGGATAATGACGAAGAAACGAGTAACAAAAAAAAGTAAATGAACAAAAGTGACGATATAACACCAGATCAAGACGCAATAATCACAACAATTGGCAGGAGGGCGGGAGGAAGGCTGGAAGGCACACAACACCACTCATGCAGACCAAACCACTGACTCATGCACCCAGTTACCGGCGGAAATAGTGTGCGCGTCAAGAGTGCATAAATTCAACAAAACATGTGATCAAGGAGTATTAGGACACCAGCCATCACGCGCTTGCTTAATCTTGTAAAACACAATTACATAAATACAATTCGATAAGACCACACACACAAACATACACACACACATCCACCCACCCACCCACCCACACACACACACACACACACACACACACACACACACACACACATATTTTAATTCTAGGAACCAATTTCTCTTCTATTCACGGAGGAACATTTTCTACCAGTCTTTGTTGGGCATTTTTCTTTCACTCCTTA
>NC_059285.1:11046345-11048845 GCF_017591435.1 Portunus trituberculatus
CTCTCTCTCTCTCTCTCTCTCTCTCTCTCTCTCTCTCTCTCTCTGCTCTGGGACAATTTACCTTCTCTGTGATCTCAAATAAGGCAGAAGGATCAAAGGTGAGCTCCGCTGTGTCCACCAGGATACGTACACAGAAATAATGCACACAAACACGCACACTCAAGCCATTCATACGTATTCAAACACACACACACACACACACACACACACACACACACACACACACACACACACACACACACACACACACACACACACACACACACACACACACACACACACACACACACACACACACACACACACACACACACACACACACACACACACACACACACATACACACAACATTATTATTACTTATAGACGTAATGTGAAACACCTAAATAAATATACACACATCAAAAACAAAAGAGCATTTAATCTACCACAAGAATGCAGATGTTCGCGATTGACACACTGGAGGCACTAAGGCTGATGTGTGTGGGAAATTTTTCTTTTTAAAACAAATTTCCTATAATAAAACAATCTAAAAAATAATTGAAGAATAGTAAAACAAATATGAAGTGGTGCAATACGATAATAAAGTTGATTAAAGCAATAATATCCAAAACACCATTATATTTAGGTGGAAAAAAGAACGTGCACTCAATTAAAAACACAGACATGAAAAATAACTTCAGCACGTTAATGACTTGAGAAGGGCGTGCCCCAGGCGGCGCCAGGTGGACGGCACGCACCCCACCTGTCCAGCTCATTAAAACACGTGTGTCAGCAATCAGCGGGCGCCGTGACGCGTCATAAAAGGCAGCGCGGGACAGGATGATATTTAATTAAGTGAAAACGTGAGCCACCAAAACTTGTTGACCTCATGACCACAGCAATGAAAGTCTTGGGGAAACACACACACACACACACACACACACACACACACACACACACACACACACACACACACACACACGTGTGTTGATGTGGTCTCAGTCCTACCCGAAGATCGGTCTATGAGCTCTGAGCTCACTCCGTAATGGGGAAGACTGGCTGGGTGAACAGCAGACGACCGAGGTGAATTACACATACACACACACACACACACACACACACACACACACACACACACACACACACACACTCGAGGACACGCACGCCTACATGGAAGTGTATTAAATATGAAGCTCTGATTACCTCACGGCGAGCACAAATATATGCACTAATGAAGCATATGCACGTACCCTTCTCCCTCTCCCTCTCTCTCTCTTTCTCTCTCTCTCTCTCTCTCTCTCTTCATTAGTGCAGTAAAATAATATGGACACAAACACACACACACACACACACACACACACACACACACACACACACACACACACACACACACACACACACACACATCATACGAACTGAATAGATAAATGAACGATGTGTACTGTAAAGCCATGAAGTAAAGAAAAGGAAGGAAAAGGAAATAAGAGAAAAAAAGGAGAAAGAAGAGGAAGAAGAGAATGGTGAGAGCGAGACTTCAGGCTATTAATCAACATGAATGTGGGTCAAGAAGGCAAGGAAAATGTGAGAGAAAACCGCAAAACCCCAGTAACAAAAGCCTTCTTCCTTCCCTCTTTCCTCTTCCCTCGTAAGCCAACCCTCACCTTCCCCCCCATCTTTCCTCCATCCCTCACTACTTTCCCTCCTCTCCCTTCCTCCCTCGTCATATAAAACCAGCCGCCTAAACCCTCCAGTAATACGTTTAATGCATTCAATGATAAGTCCACTGGCGTCTGATTTACTGTTCAATTTACTGAGGAAATACGCGACGCGATATTGAAGATTTTACACTCTGCAGGAAAATGTGATGTACGCTGAGAATTGCGACTTAATATCTCTGTTCAAAGGGGCAAAGTTAAGAACGAGGATGAATTGGAAGGGGGGAAAGGGGAGGTGAAAATGGGATAATGGCGGGGGTAATAGAGGAGAGCGAGGACGAGAAAGGAAGCACTTGTGTTTGGGTTGCAGGAAGAGGGAAAGAGAGTGAGAGAGAATACAGAAGAGATAAGGAAGGTGGATTACCAGAAGGGATGGCTGGCTGGCGGGGAATGCAGTAAAGGGTGGGGGAAGAATGGCAAAGTGGTTATCAAGGTAAGAGTTGTTTTGACTAAGCCAGTGGTGAAGGAGGTGCGCAGGAGGAGGAGAGAGATTTGGAAGGGGACGACGACAATGGTAAAGATATATAGCAAAAAAAATATGAGGACAACAACAGGAAGAAGAGCAGAAAAGGAGGAAGAGAAGAAAATAACATTAAACGTGACGAAAGAAGATGAGAGCAATGTAAACAAAGTAATATTGAGAAAAGAAGGTAACATTTAAGCGTGGGAAATAAAGACAACTAAAAAAACGAAGTAGTAATCAAAGTCAAAATAATAAGTAGAGGAAGAACCACAAAAACTGTAAAGAGAAAAATATCTGCGTATTTGCAGAGAAAACAATCGTAAAGTGGTAGAAATGAAGA
>NC_059285.1:11053845-11058845 GCF_017591435.1 Portunus trituberculatus
GGAGTAAGGCACCATTATCTGCCACCCTTAATTCACACCCACCAACTAAGGGGACTCTCACACGCCACCCTGACGTTTATGTCCCCATCGATTCTTCTTTTTTGGGTCTTACTCTTCCTCCTCCACCGCCATCACATCCTCCACCACCTCCACCGCCTCTTGCATGTCTTCCCCTCCTCCCTTGTCTCGTCTCATATGCCACTTTCTTCCTATATAAATTTGCAGGCTGAATGCGAGTGCTGCTGTTGTTTCTCCTGTTGTGTGTGTGTGTGTGTGTGTGTGTGTGTGTGTGTGTGTGTGTGTGTGTGTGTGTGTGTGTGTGTGTGTGTGTGTGTGTGTGTGTGTGTGTGTGGGAGTGATTGCATGAGTTTTTCATTGTCTGGTTCTATTTGTTGAGCTGACTCTACTTCTCTACATGTCAAACAGTCATTTTCTCTCTCTCTCTCTCTCTCTCTCTCTTACTCTCAGTAAAGAGAAATGCTGACGGGAGAGAGAAAAAAGTGATATGAATAATGTAATGTCTTTTAAAGTGAGCACACCACCTCGAGCTGGAAACAAAAGCTTTCAACACCGAAATTTACGCGATGACACTCGTACAGCTAAAATCCATTAACATTTATCTTGACTCACATCAGACTTTACCTTCATTTCGCGTGTGAACGATCGAAAGTATTTGCTTTCTGTACATCCATCCATCCACCCACACCCGCTCACACACACTCCCACTCCTACACCCACACTACCTTAAATGGATACCTATTAAAACACCATAACAGAGTGAATAGAACACTGAGGATATCCACAATATTATACCACCAGCTATGAGACTTCAGACGGAATAATTCAGACAGACGTTAAGATTAACACTCGTAGACGTGACAAGTTGTTCAAAGAGGCTGAAAAGTTGCTCCTGGTTTGGCATTTGCATTGCTGATCAGGATGACTATTGTGTTCCCAAAAGTTATATAGAGATAAGGCAGACGGACACTTGTGATGATATCCGACACTCCCCATCCACTTGCAGGAGAACCCACCACACCTGCTCTTTATCGTTTGTGCAGAAGCTCCCCTTTGCTTACTTCGGCAGTCATGTCCGAGGCCAGACAAGAAGAGACCTGTTTAGAGTCGAGTTACCTGTCTGACAATGCTGTTTACAAGCCACTGCTGGGGAGAGAGGCGTTAGGTTTAAATATAACGTTCCTGTACAGATTCACTTTATTTATAGACGTGCAGGATCAGTCACTAAAACACACACACACACACACACACACACACACACACACACACACACACACACACACACACACACACACACATATCATATCAAATTATAAGTAAGCTTGTAGAAATATAACTGAGTGAGTAAATTACAAAATTCACTTAGGAAATAAGAAGTTTTGAAAGCAGTAGCTTCCAAAGCGAGTCTAGTACGTAAAACCCAGGAGTGAGCCTCTGGATCCCGCTCGATGCTTCGTCTTTAAGGGAACATTCGACAACGAATCTTGATAGAGCGGCAATAGTTTCGAACTTTTAAATGAACTTATTTCGATACCGTCATTATATTTCAAGAAAGAGAGAGAGAGAGAGAGAGAGAGAGAGAGAGTGTGTGTGTGTGTGTGTGTGTGTGTGTGTGTGTGTGTGTGTGTGTGTGTGTGTGTGTGTGTGTACCGTGTCAGAAAAATATCTGTTAGCTGAGCTTTTTCTGAACCACTCTCGTCTTAGTTTCTCAGTCCTGACATCAACCTTCCTCTATTTTCCCTTCCCATTCCTTGACTTTCCCTCGCCTCCCTATCCTTCCCTGCATTACGATACCCTCCCCGGCCTGAGCTTCCAATCCCCTTAGTTCCTGCACGCTATAAACTGTGGTACGTAGAGATTTGAACTCCTTTTAACAATAACACTAGAAGGGATTAAGGTTAGGTTCTTTGACCCTTTACGAGAGAGAGAGAGAGAGAGAGAGAGAGAGAGAGAGAGAGAGAGAGAGAGAGAGAGAGAGAGAGAGAGAGAGAGAGAGAGAGAGAGAGATCTAATGCTGCTAGAGGAACGCTTTATGGACTGTTGCCTCTCACGGTGCGGGAGTGAGAGCGCTGTCTTTGTTTTGACTACAAATGGATTCTCTTTTTACGAGTGAGGGGATAGGAGAGGGCGAGAGAGAGTAGAGCTAAAGCTTCTGCTCTCGTTACCTCCTTAAAAAGTACATGAGGACTTGCAACTTAGTTCTTCTCTTCTTTTCTTTTGTTCCTGAGGATGTTTCTTTCAAAATGTTCTTGAGGCATTCCTGCTATTTTCTATTAATTATCCGTGTCGTAATTTTAGATGTAAATTACACGTACGAAAAGCATAATTCTAGAAAATTACAGGATAGCGCCCACGAGGGTGTCATTCCATCCATATGTTAGTGATGCACAGTGGGAGGAGAGTAGATCAACAAACCGGACCTTTATTCATTAGGTTACGTAAGTCAAGTCTAGTCTGGAGGCAAATAACACGTCCATCAAACCGTCCGAATAATTCACTTCAACACGGCATTACCTTTTCATCTTCTTGACTCCCTATACCGGACGACTGAATTACGCCACTCCGTAATCACGAAATGCAGACCTAAAAATGTTCCATCACATCACAGCACCTGACACCTCCACACCTCCGAACAGATATTTTAGTGAGATTATCGCACGACAACCAGGAACTAAATCCGCCCTTGAATATTTAATGACTTGACGGAACTTCATAGAATCGCCAATAAGACAAACATATCACACTGACAAATGTAAGACAAGGTGATTGACTGGGGAAGAGGAGAAAAGGAGGAGGAGGAGGAGGAGGAGGAGGAGGAGGAGGAGGAGGAGGAGGAGGAGGAGGAGGAGGAGGAGGAGGAGAGGAGGAGGAGGAGGAGCAGGAAGAAGAGAGAGAAACAGTAGAAATGGTAAGTTAAAACCTCAATAAAATCTAAACGAACTGTAGTGTGTGTGTGTGTGTGTGTGTGTGTGTGTGTGTGTGTGTGTGTGTGTGTGTGTGTGTGTGTGTGTGTGTGTGTGTGTGTGTGTGTGTGTGTGTGTGTGTGCCTGCGCGCCTACGTTCATTAGGCTATAGAGAACATAAATGAAGCCTTGATGAGCCACACACAGAATGCCAGCCAATAGTAATCACATAGATTCATAACAGGTAAAGTATGGGGAGGGGCAGCGGCGGCAATGGCGGTGGCGGCAGCAGTGGAGGGCGTGTATGAATAATGCAATAATCTGGCGTGGAAAGCTCTCCAGAGACGCACATTACAGGCGCTGCATTAGGCGGAAAATGAATAACCCTTCACGACAATACTATAACGCTGAATTAAAACCGAAAGAGAGGGAAAGGGGAAAGAAAAACTGTGCATATTATCAGATCTTAATGACAATGGTGTTCGTACAGATCATAATGGGAGAGAGAGAGAGAGAGAGAGAGAGAGAGAGAGAGAGAGAGAGAGAGAGAGAGAGAGAGAGAGAGAGAGAGAGAGAGAGAGAGAGAGAGAGAGAGAGAGAGAGAGAGAGAGAGAGAGAGAGAGAGAGAGAGAGAGAGAGAGAAAGTGTGTGTGTGTGTGTGTGTGTGTGTGTGTGTGTGTGTGTGTGTGTGTGTGTGTGTGTGTGTGTGTGTGTGTGTGTGTCGCAATAACACAGGCTCACTACTTCAGCATAACGCAATACGCACGGGGGTTTGGGGGGTGAGCGGCAAATGATCACAGGCGAGGGAGTGAAGGTCAAGAGCAAAATGTCCCCAACGTTGAATTACACGCGATCAAAGTGGAAGTGCACCAGCAGCAGCAGCAGCAGCAGCAGCAGCAGCAGCAACAACAGCAGCGGCGGCCATCACCAAAAAAAAAGTATAAATCAACCAATTCCGCTCGGACTGTCCTCGCTGTTCAATGACTATTCACCGTTAACCGGCAAAAAAAAAAAATAAATAAATAAAATAAAATAAATAGAAACGACGTATATAAGAAAGAACACAGTACAAGCCCAATGTCTACTCACCATCAACTGCCAAGAGAAGAGAGAAAAAAAAAGTTAAAAAAAAAACTATATGAAGAAGCACAGTAAACGGAGAAGCACAGACCCAATGACGACTCACATCTAACTGCCAATAACGAAGGAAGTAGAGAAAATATAGAAGAGGCAGCAAAGGCCACAGAGAGACACAGGTCCAATGAATACTCACCGTTAACTGGCAAAAAAGAAAAGGAAAGAAAAAAGTACGCTGAGAAACACAGACCCAATCACTACTCACAGTTAACTGGATAAAAATAAAAGAAAAGGAAGGATATAGAAGAGGGAGCTGAGGACATAGAGAGACAGAGATTAATGCACAGACACCGAACGACTCCGGTGCCATTGCCTCCAGTGCGAGTTATGGGGAGGCATCGCAAAATTACTGCATCTGATCGCAAATTATCGAGGGTTAGCGCAAATTATGGAGAATCTTGCCGTAACTTGCCGTGAGGAGAGACCGTGGAGCCCTCAGTGATCCATCAGGTCATAACTTGCAGCCAGACAACCTCTCGGGAAATTACCTTCACGGATTCTGGCTCGAACCGTGGGCTGCTCATTCCCCTCCTCCTCTTCTTCCTCTTCCTCATGACCCTCCTACCTTTACTTTTCTTCTTTATCTCTTTTTTTTCTTTCTTTACTTAAACTACATTATCTTCCTCCTCTTCTTCTTCTTCTTGCTAATACTTTTTTCTTCCTCCTTTCCTCCTCCTCCTCCTCCCCTTCTCTCCTGTCTCCCTCTCCCAATCTTGGCATTTCCCGTTTCTCTCCTTCCAACTCCAGCTCCGGGACAAACACACTTGCATAACTGAACAGCCGAGTAAGTTTCAATAGAAGCGAGAGAGAGAGAGAGAGAGAGAGAGAGAGAGAGAGAGAGAGAGAGAGAGAGAGAGAGAGAGAGAGAGAGAGAGAGAGAGAGAGAGAGAGAGAGAGAGAGAGAGAGAGAGAGAGCTTCCATCTATTTACAACGATTTCCTT
>NC_059285.1:11063845-11081345 GCF_017591435.1 Portunus trituberculatus
TCTCTCTCATCCTGATATTTATCTTACCCAAGGCTTTGCAAATGCCTTGTAGGAGGAAGTTGAATTATCTGTAGGAAGAGGAGGAGGAGGAGGAGGAGGAGGAGGAGGAGGAGGAGGAGGAGGAGGAGGAGGAGGAGGAGGAGGAACGTAATAGAGCAGAGTCTGATGGTGAAAATACTTGTATACATTGAAGATTGTAAATGCCTCTCTCTCTCTCTCTCTCTCTCTCTCTCTCTCTCTCTCTCTCTCTCTCTCTGTCTGTCTTCGTTTTCTAGTTTTCCTTAATTTATAACTTTTCTCTTCTTCACGTCGTCTTTTGTATTTCCTTCTTTTATTTGTCTCTTCTTCTCGTGATAGTTTCCGTGACTTGTTTTCTCTGCTAATTTGTACCTGAGTGTGTCTGTTTACCTGTCTGTTTATCTATCTGAGTTTCCGCTGTCTCTCTCTCTCTCTCTCTCTCTGAACCAACACCCAACTCATCTTCATCTCCGCCTCACGCCCTCTCAGTTTCTCGCCTCCATAATATATTTTCATTCTAACATATTTCTTTCCTCCCACAAAACTCCATGTATTTCTTGCCACGTTCTTATTCCTACTTCTCCTTGTCTTATGAACTCTTTTTCTTCTAGTATTGTTCTTCTTTTCTCTTACTCAACCTCCTCCTCCTCCTCCTCCTCCTCCTCCTAGTCTTCCTTCTCCTGCTGTTGCGCCTCTTTCTTCTTCCTCCCCAAATATTATCTCTACAATCAGCTGTCTTCCTCATCGCTGGTGCTGGTGCTGGAGGCGGCGGCTGGCGTTGAGTTTGTGTACATACCTACTGCCTCCCTCTCTCGCTCTCTCCTCCACTATTCCCTCTCCCACCTCCTCCTGTCTTACCCTAATCTTACCTTTCCTCTTTCACTAATATTTTTTTTCTACCCTTTATCTATACAACAAACAGTCCTTTCTCGCCACACTTTCTGGTCTCTTTTGTATGTGTACTTTAATCTTTCCCATTTAATTTTCTTTCGCTCTCTCCAACACATCATTCTTTATCATCTCCACAAAAGCCTTTCAGCGCGAGCATCTTTTCTTCACTCTCTCTATCAATACAACATCAATATACTTCCCCATCCAACTCCAAACACTTTATATTTCCTATCCATCGTCATGGCTTCTTTACCTACACGAGATTCTTTCGCCCACTCTATAGAAAGTTCCCGCTATTCTTTTGCTCTTATCCTCAACCTATACCCAACTCATCCCTCACACTACACCTCTGAATCCCACTCACTGACACACAACACCACGGCCAACACCTCCAGCTTCTCTCCAAGTTCCCACTCATATTCACGCACGCACACGCACCCACTCATCATTCACCTCACTGCCGCACCCTTTCCTCCTTACCACAGTCGTTATAAAGACCTCCCTCACCCATTCCTTGCCATACAATTCAACCACTCAACCACATTTACTTCTTCCCTCTCTTTCTTCTCCCGCACTCATAACACTCCTATTCCTTTTCCCTCCCCTCACCAGCACAACCGCCCAGTCTTCCAGCAAACACAGGCGCTCGATAAGATCATTTCACTGGAAGCCGGTAAATAGAGGCAAGCGTAATTTTTTCTTCTCTCCTTTATGAGTGGAGAGCCGCGTGGTGGTTCGCCGCGGCCTCGCCTGATAACGCGTGTCCGCCGATTCTTACCAAGCCTCGGTGTGTGTTTACTCTTCGGAGCAAGGAAGAGAAGAGGAAAATGTAGTGCTGTTTTTTTCCTTTTTTTCATCAGTGTGTGTGTGTGTGTGTGTGTGTGTGTGTGTGTGTGTGTGTGTGTGTGTGTGTGTGTGTGTGTGTGTGTGTGTGTGTGTGTGTGTGTGTGTGTGTGTGTGTACAGGGGCCAAAATAAGTGCTGTACACAGGGCAAATGATCATGCATGACTAAACAGGGGAGAGTGGCTTTGGGCGATGCAATGCGACAGGTTGCGAGTACGTCACGAAAGCAGGCAGACATTTCCGTGACCTTGCACATGTTGGCGTTGTGCGATACGTAATTAGTGACTGATGAAAACTGGAAAAAGCATACGCACATATCTGCTTTCATATAAACGACAGATAAGAGAGCAAGGCAAATTACAAAATTATAAGTTAGAATGAATAAAAAATATATACAAAATTCAGGAATTCGAAGAAATTGTCAATGCACTTTCTTAATTAAACTGCAAACGATGGAAAATGAGGTGGAGGAGGAGGAGACGGAGAAAGAGAAGGAAGAGGAAGAGGAAGAAGAGGAGGAGGAAGAGGAAGAAGAGGAGAAGGAGGAGGAGGAGGAGGAGGAGGAGGAGGAGGAGGAGGAGGAGGAGGAGGAGGAGGAGGAGAAAGAAAGAGATGAAAAGGAGGAGGAGTAGGAAGAAAAAAAGAAGAGGAAAATAAGGAGGAAGAAGAAGAGGAAGAGAAGGAAGGTGAAAGGAGGAGGAGGAGGAGAAGGAGCATTGGTAACAGTCAGCGCACATTTACCCGGAAGTGAAGTAGTCACTGACCGGCAGTGTTGGGTGTAAGGAATGCTCAGCAAGAATCTGAGGGTTGCAGACTGCGCTGACTCCTGTAACATTCATGAAGAGGTACGATGAGCTACAAGAAGCTTTTATTCATCGTTATATGCCATCTGAAAATGTTGTGTAATATTTTGTGTAAGAATTTAAAATGTAAGAATAATGCAAATGGAAAATATGAAAGTTTAACGAAAGATTACATTATTAAAGTGGCCAGCCAAAGAATGACCATGCAGCAGGTGACTCAAGACATTCCAGTACTTTAAAGACTGACTGAATAGTCTTCTCTTCCCTTTTATTCAGCATCAAATGACACTTGAAGCAGCATTACCAAACACAAAGGCAAACCAAGCGAGGGGAGCTGCAGTGTCCTCGCGACGCGTCCAGAGTTACTTTAAACATCAATTAAACACTGAACCAAGTGAGAAAATCCTCAACAAAGCAGCGTCCCCTTCCCGCCTTAGTTAAAGCAATCACTAGTGAGGTGTTGAGGAAGGTGACCCGTCCTAATCTCATCCCGCTGGACTCGAGGGGACGCGAGGGGGAAAAAAGAGGGGAAGTGATGTGATTTTCCGAGTGAGAGAGAGGAGCATCCCGGTGCAGCTTTTACACGGGGTGACAATTACCATCAGAGGCACTGCTGTGTGGCGCCAATGGGGAGGAAAACAACGCCAAACGACACATCACCGGTGCAGTAAAGGGCCGGCAGGTGAGTCGTCCAGGTGTATCATCGGACAAAGAAACAGGTATGGCTTCGATCAGAGGTGTCATTAATCTAGGACGGGACGGCAGGGAAGTGAAGCGACGGGTGACTGGCGAGGGAGCGATGGGTGCAGCTGAGCGGGGCAGCCAGGATATGGTAAGGGGAGGGGAGGGATGGATGGGAAGAGGAATGAGATGTTTTTGAAGGGCGTCTCTCTCTGATACTGGGATGTCTTTTGTGTGATTCTCAATATATAAAAAGGAAGATTAGTGTAGAGCTAATAGTAATACTGCTGCTCCTGTTGTTCCTGTTGCCATTGTTGTTGATGACGCTGCTGCTCCTCCTCCTCCTCCTCCTCCTCCTCCTCCTCCTCCTCCTCCTCCTCCTCCTCCTCCTCCTCCTCCTCCTCCTCCTCCTCCTCCTCCTCCTCCTCCTCCTCCTCCTCCTCCTCCTCCTCCTCCTCCTCCTCCTCCTCCTCCTCCTCCTCCTCCTACTACTACTACTACTACTACTACTACTACTACAACTACTATTCATGCTAATCTAGGCAAAATCTTCTCCACTACCAGAAAGAAAGCAATAATATCTGAAACTAGCACTCTATACAACTCAAGAAATATAACAACAACGAAAATAATACACCGAGAACTTCCTAACAGCAAACCAATACCTCTCTCTCTACACACACACACACACACACACACACACACACACACACACACACACACACACACACACACACACACACACACACACTCATATTACCGCATAGTGTAGTGGTTAGCACACTCTGCTCGCAAACCAAAAATGCCCGGGGTTGAATCCCGTTTGTGGTGAGGCAAATGGGCAAGCCTTTTAATGTGTGGCCACTGTTCACCTAGCAGCAAGTAGGTACGGGATGTAACTTGAGGGGTTGTGTGGAGTGTGTTATGGTCTTAGTTCTACTCGAACATCGATCTATGAGCTTTGAGCTCGCTCCGTAATGGGGAAGGCTGGCTGGGTGACTAGTAGACGACAGTGGTGAATTACACACACACACACACACACACACACACACACACACACACACACACACACACACACACACACACACACACACACACACACACACACACACACACACACACACACACACACACACACACACACACACACACACACACACACACACACACACACACACACACACACACACACACATATATATATATATATATATATATATATATATATATATATATATATATATATATAAAAGGAGAGAAAGAGATAGATAGATAGATAGATAGAGATAGAGAGAGAGAGAGAGAGAGAGAGAGAGAGAGAGAGAGAGAGAGAGAGAGAGGATATCATCACTGTCATTAATCACTAGACACCCCGTCGAGTATGTAAAAAGTAAACAAAATATAAGAGTAAATGTACCTTTGTGAGGATGACAGGCAAAGAGAAAGGGAGGGAGGGAGGGAGGAGGGAGAGAAGGAGAGGAACAGGTAGAGAGAGAGAGAGAGAGAGAGAGAGAGAGAGAGAGAGAGAGAGAGAGAGAGAGAGAGAGAGAGAGAGAGAGAGAGAGAGAGAGAGAGAGAGAGAGAGAGAGAGAGAGAGAGAGAGAGAGTATATAGGACTAGAGGAGAGGCGAGGTAAGAGTGCAGGAGGGGTGGAGGAAAGGGAAATGAGACAGGACAGGTGGATGTGACAGGAAGGTAAATTTGAGCAGACAGTCGTTCTGAGAGAGAGAGAGAGAGAGAGAGAGAGAGAGAGAGAGAGAGAGAGAGAGAGAGAGAGAGAGAGAGAGAGAGAGAGAGAGAGAGAGAGAGAGAGAGAATGTGCAGATGTAATAAGAAGAGTAGAGAAACAGGGAGGAACTGAAGGGAGGAAGGAAGAAAAAAAGTGGACATGAAAAATAAAATGGAGAGGGAAGGAAGAGAGGGAGAAAAAAAAGAGGAAAGAAGAAAAGAAGGAAGGGGAGAAGAGATAGGCAGGGGAGAAGGAAGGGGAGATCTAACTGAGGACGGACACGCACGGAGATGGTGTCTGGACAGGGACAGGAAATGGTAAAGGTGACACGGGGGTGAAAAAAAATGTATTGAGAAGTCTGGACACGCTTGTCAGGTGATGGTGGTTGTGGTGGTGGTGGTGGTAATAGTATACTAGCAGTAGTTATAACAATGCTAAGTTTATTTTTGTTTTTTAGAGATGAAAATTAGAAAAATCACAACTTCATAATTAAAGGAAAGAAAAAAAAAATATCATCATGCAATATTGAATAGGAGAAAAAATATATTAAATGGATTCTTACACAACAAAGAGTGTTTAAAAAATAATGATGAATGGAAGCTTAACGAAAAATTATAAGCTAAAACAAAATTATAACCCCAAGAATTAAATGTCAACAACCAAGAACTAAAATAACAATGTAAAATACAAACAAACACAGGACACACTTGCTCACCTCTATGGACACACACACACACACACACACACACACACACACACACACACACACACACACACACACACACACACACACACACACACAACATAGATATTAAAGAGACACACTTTACACATAAAAAAAATCAGAACAGATTCACAAGGTCACATTTTCTCAGGTAAATATAATGACCTGTAAACCATTGGCCAATTAGCTCACGTGGCCCCATTGCCCTCTCAGCGAAGGTGATGTGCGGGCCATTACCTGCGGCTGACCTAATTAAACCACACCAGCCGTAATCACAGGTCCTTTGCTCCACCTTACCTGCCCCTCCTCCTTTTAACCTCTTACGTCATCTCTCTCTCTCTCTCTCTCTCTCTCTGTGGTATATCAGTTTCTCCCCCTCCTAACCTCCATCATCCTCTCCTTCTCTCTTTTAACCTTAATTATTACTCTCCCACTCCAATACCGCTGCTTCCTCCTTCCTTCCCCTCACCCTTTCCAAAAAACATTTCTCATTCCTCCACTCCACTCTCTCTCTCTCTCTCTCTCTCTCTCTCTCTCTCTCTCTCTTAGCTTTTCTATTTTCTTCCTTCGCAGCAGTTCTTCTCTCGTTCTTCTTCATTCAACCCCATCTAGAAAGAATGAGCAGAAAAACCTTCACGAACCATTTAACTAGCATCTGGTTCTCTTGACACAAGCGTTGAACATTTCCTAACTTATTCCTTCCTAATATTCATACAACCTCGTGCCGTTAACAGGAACTTTCTCTCTCTCCCTTTAGTTTCTCCGCCTCCTCCTTTTCTTACTGCTGTGCCTCCTCCTCTTCCTCCTCCTCCTCCTCCTCATTATATTACCTCTCTCTTCAATACAAAGACCAGCAACTCGAGCGTAAAATATTTGGCCACCGTGATATTAATGAACCTGGAGCACTGGTGGCGATTACTGAGAGAGAGAGAGAGAGAGAGAGAGAGAGAGAGAGAGAGAGAGAGAGAGAGAGAGAGAGAGAGAGAGAGAGAGAGAGAGAGAGAGAGAGAGAGAGAGAGAGAGAGAGAGAGAGAGAGAGAGAAACACGGGGAAACAAAGGAAATTAATTCGAACTATGAATTAGAGAAACATAAAGATATTTCTGTGTGTGTGTGTGTGTGTGTGTGTGTGTGTGTGTGTGTGTGTGTGTGTGTGTGTGTGTGTGTGTGTGTGTGTGTGTGTGTGTGCAGTACCCAGGAGGAAACGGGAGTACATCATGCTACAGTGAGCGGAATATTGTACTTTACTTTTTCATTAAGTCCACATCGAACACAAAATTAAAAAGGCACCGATGTATGAATGCAATATATAAATGAATGCAATATAGGCGAGTTATGTATGAATTTTTTCGTTCCTCCTTCACCGTCCATTTTCCGCAAAACTGCACACGATATCAGGAGCCAAATACTTCACGGGAAATAAATTATTGAACGTACTAGGCAGATAAAAGAATTAATATAATAGTGGGTTTTTAAAAATATATATATACGATTGAATGAATTAATATGCAAACAAATACACATGTTAAAAGGTAAATCAATGTACTTTTACATGAAGATTTAATGACTGGATGAATGATGAACACTATTGAATGAATAAAAACTGAAAGACTTTGTCAACAAACAAATAAATAAACAACCAAGTACACAAACAGAAAGCTTTGGAATAAAAATACAAGCAATAACGTTTTTATTTCTCTCCATTTTTTCCTTGCTGCTAATCCATTGCCTTCATTACTGAGCACCGGAACTTTACGGACGCTGATAATTTGGGTCCTGAAACCTACTTAATTATGGACCTTTTTCCTATCATTACTTAGGCGATAACTCTCGGTGCGTTTATCTGCTCGATTCATCCACATCAGTCACGGATAAGATAGTCATCAGTGCTATCACTCACATCACCCGTCTGTCTCTCTCTCTCACACACACAGACACACACACACACACACACACACACACACACACAAACACACAAACACTGTCCACCACATTTAATCAATTTAATACACCATTTACTTCTTGTTTGGTATTGATACTATCCTTATTATATATAAGAGTAATTGTCTTGTACTACTGATATTCACATTGCCATTACTATCAACAGTCTACCCACTGCTTCACTGACTGCCGAATTATACATAGCATTTCACTGAACATCATCATCAGCAGCAGCAGCAACATCAGCAACAGCAGTAGTGGATATAGTAGAGAACAACGAAATAGCTAAGAGTGTTATGATATCGTATGATGAAGATCTAAAGATTTAGGTTGGGTTAGGTTGAGTTGGGTATTACATCAAAAGTCTAACAGTGTTCTTGTTTTGAATTTAAACAATGCAGAAAATGAAACAGGACTCAATACAATGATAAAAGTACTGTGAGACAAAAAAGAACAATACAAAGATTTTATCAGTATACTTGCTGGCATTCCTGTGACTTTCGTTCCGATTACGATGTTTTCAGTGTATGCATGGAGGATGTACAACCTTTGATGAGCCATTCAGCATGGGCACAGTACCAAAAACTTGCTCTTTTCAATTCGTGGGGAGTGGTAACGTTTCCGTGGCGATGAACGGTAGAGCTGACTGCGTGGGAGGGCGGTGGAGGAGAGCGAGTGAGTGGTGCAGTGTTTCCATTGAATTATTAAAACCAAGACCAAAAGCTGCCAGCCAGTTACAACAGACTTCATCTTTTATGCACGTGGACGGTCAGAGAATATGTTTGTCGATGTGAATTTGTAGCGGTCGTTGACACACACACACACACACACACACACACACACACACACACACACACACACACACACACACACACACACACACACACACACACACACACACACACATTAATGTCCATTACTTACTACATTTGCATTGGTTCATCAATAAATTTGCTGTTACCCAATATGACTGGATATGAAATTCAGCAAATATTACGCAGAGCAAGTGTTGCACCACCATCACCACCGCCACCATTACAACTCACACTCTAACTGCAGCCGTCCCCGCACAACTCTACAGCCGCCACCACCACCACCACCACCACCACCACCACCACAGCCACAGCCACAATCACGACAATCGAGATAACTTTCACCACCAATAGAGATGCTCCTTTTCATTTTGTATCTGCATTCATCGCAGCACAAATATCACCAATTCAAATCAACTCTTTATTAACATCATTCCATTAAATATCTTTTTTTCCTCCCTAAAGCTCCAATATCTATTATGTCAAAAGTAACAAAAAATATCATAAAAAGCGACTATTGCTATAACTGAAACAAGAACAAAAGTCACTAATGCCACTGATCCGAAATCCATTACGGCTATAAAAAAAGAGAAAACAAATATACATATTACTACAACAAAGTATATTTTCCCATAACATCGCCACCATCACTGCCACCATCACCACCACCACCACCACCACCACCACCACCATCATCACCACCTACATACATTACTTCTATTACTACCAACTCTTCGACTACAATATAACAGGAAATCAATAACAATAACCAAATTAACAAATGAAAAGAAGAAAAAAATTATGACGAAGAAACGATACTAACACTTTTAACTTTAGAGTCCTTTAAGGAAAATTACGAACACGGAGAGAGAGAGAGAGAGAGAGAGAGAGAGAGAGAGAGAGAGAGAGAGAGAGAGAGAGAGAGAGAGAGAGAGAGAGAGACCACTATTAATCTAACGCCAGTACGAAACAACAAAAACTATTACTCCAACTACAACTACTACAACTTAGACAGCGATGAATACTACCACCACCACCACCACCACCACCACCACCACCACCACCACTACCACATCCTCACCCTCTCCATTCATCATCCAGCACAGCCTCCCCTTCGCCACAACCACGAAATACCTCGGTGACCAAACTTCGTGAATCTCCCTCAGCTCGTGTGTGTGTGTGTGTGTGTGTGTGTGTGTGTGTGTGTGTGTGTGTGTGTGTGTGTGTGTGTGTGTGTGTGTGTGTGTGTGTGTGTCCCTTGAGAGCAAACTTCTGGTTACTGCATTTGCCCCTTTTCCTATTTCTCTTATATTCCATTTTCTATGTTAGCCTGAGATATTGTCGAGGGTAAGAAAAGGTAAAAAAGAAAATACTAAAGAAAACTCGTAAACGAAGTAATGAATAAAGGATTGGAGGAAGGAAAGAAATTGATGAATAATGGAAGAAAATGTCTAAAAAGTAAGTTGGGTGCTAAAAACCCAAATTACGATGTATTTTTAAGAGAGAGAGAGAGAGAGAGAGAGAGAGAGAGAGAGAGAGAGAGAGAGAGTATAACCTGCAAACCAGACAGGAAAGGAATAAGGGGAGGATGAAGAGGAGAGGGAAGAGAGGAGATGACCAAAGAGAAGAGGAAAGAGAAGTGGAAAGAATAAGAAGATATAGGAAGAAGGGACGGGGAGGAAAGGGAGAGAACAAACGTAAATTGAAAACAGATGAAGAAAGAGAGAAACTTGAGAAAAAAACACAAACGAACAAGGAAGACGGGACACACACACACACACACACACACACACACACACACACACACACACACACACACACACACACACACACACACACACACACACACACACACTCGACAGCAAGTTACATTCCAATATCCAGGTCGTTAACGGATTATAACAACATTCAATTAACCTCTCGCTTAATTCACCCGCAACGTACGAGGAGGAGGACCACCACCACTACCACCACCATCACCACCACCGCTACAACTACTAAACCACTATCAACAACGCTGTGACCTCAACATATTCCTGATTTCCCTATCTTCTATCCATATTACCACCATCACCTTCACGTCCTCCTCCTCCTACTACTACTACTACGACTACTACTACTACTACTACTAATAATACTACTACTACTACTATTAATTCTACATGCCTTTTTTCATTGTTTTCTTTCCTCCATCCGCTTCCACGCCATTCTACATTGCTCTCTCAACTCCCAAACTTTCTCCTCTCCTCCCGCCCTGGAGAAACACTGAATCGCTGCCCACAGAAAACGAGCAGCGGTGGCCGAGTCTCAAGTCAACTGCATGGGTTTGGTGGCGTAATTTCTGGAGCGTGTGTTGATTATGTTTCCTCAGCGAGCTTTGTGAGGCACGTGAACTGGATTTGTTTGGGTTCAAGTTTTTATTCTACTCTTTTTTTTTTTTTTTTTTTTTTTTTTTTTCGAGTGGGGATTGTTTTCTGTTTTTTCTTTCTTCTTCAGTGATTCTCTCTCTCTCTCTCTCTCTCTCTCTCTCTCTCTCTCTCTCTCTCTCTCTCTCTCTCTCTTTCTCTCTCTCTCTCTCTTAGTTTCCAAATGAGTACACGTTGAGAAAATGTCAAAGAATATCTTCTCTCCTCTAAAAGTAACCACACTCCAGGCATTACCAGTGACACAAAAGCAAGTAGTAAAGCCAGCTCACTCCTTACTAGCTTATTAATGTAAGGGTGTGTAAAAAAAAAAAAGTAGCTTTGAACATAAAACCGCAAGAAACTGACACGACAGAAAAAGAGTACTGATGACCACAAAGCTGCTTCCGACCTGAGGGAAATGAAAGGATATGTAATTCTCATCTCGGTGAGAACGTATTGTGTTTCTAGTCTTATTTATCAAATTTTGTGGAGGAAACACGAGAGAAAAGTAAATGAAAAAAGGAAATATAAGAGATGATGAGAGGTGTAGAATATTGTGATGCTGGTGGTGGTTAAGGTAGGTGTTGTGGTGATGAAGGTTGCAGAGGGGATAAGGATGAGAAGGAAGCGGAGCAGGAGGAGGACTGCCTGAGGTAAGATGAAGTAATTAAGCAAGTGCTCGCAGCCCTCACACAGGTAACTTAACGACCACAATAAACTACGAAGACCACAGAGAGAGAAAGAGAGAGAGAGAGAGAGAGAGAGAGAGAGAGAGAGAGAGAGAGAGAGAGAGAGAGAGAGAGAGAGAGAGAGAGAGAGAGAGAGAGAGAGAGAGAGAGAGAGAGAGAGAGAGAGAGAGAGAGAGAGAGAGAGAGTGTGTTCACTGTTTGATCTGCTGCAGTCTCTGACGAGACAGCCAGACGTTACCCTACGGAACGAGCTCAGAGCTCATTATTTCCGATCTTCGGATAGGCTTGAGACCAGGCACACACCACACACCGGGACAACAAGGTCACAACTCCTCGATTTACATCCCGTACCTACTCACTGCTAGGTGAACAGGGGCTACACGTGAAAGGAGACACACCAAAATATCTCCACCCGGACGGGGAGTCGAACCCTGCTCCTCTGGCTTGTGTGTGTGTGTGTGTGTGTGTGTGTGTGTGTGTGTGTGTGTGTGTGTGTGTGTGTGTGTGTGTGTGTGTGTGTGTGTGTGTGTGTGTGTGTGTGTGTGTGTGTGTAGTTTAGAGCCCGGTAAACCACAGGGTGCCTCACTGGCCGAGCACTTCAGACAGGTCATGTGTGGAGCAAACGTTCCTGGATGAATTAACACCAAAAAATTCAACTCAACTCAATTCCCTATTCCCTGATGATGTCGGTAGGGAATGGATAATTATAATCAATGGTGTGTAGCCTCTCTGTTCATGTGTCGGTTTTCAGCTCACCGTTCATCGTTCAGCAGTGAATGCCATGATGCTATTTATTTCAATCAATATAAATAGACATGAACATTCTGACGTAAAGCTACTTGAAACGACGCTGCCACACACAAAGACTATGTCTAGGTGTGTCGAGCACCGATGTGGCGGCAGTTGTACAATCGGCAGTCTCTAATTCCTTGGTATTCATTGCGTGACCAAGGGAACAATTCTGCATTGCTGATTATAAGAAACGTTTGATCAAAGTGCGGCTCCATGTTAATGTGAAGGGTCCTTTCTTGAAAGAAAAATGTCAATAAAGTATGTTTCTATCTTTACCCACAGCCTGGTCGCTCTGCCGCCAATACTGAGGGTTTGGTCGTGACTGTAACGCGCAGAAAAAATATAAACTTTTGTTACAATCCACACACTCCACAACCAAAAAGTAACCTACTATCAATATGTATACATTTTTTAACACCCACTGGCATCCCCCGTGCCTCACACACCACTAATACTGTACACTATATTGTCTATTCGTCAACGCTTACACAATTTTCTGTCTTTGTAGTGTGACAGTTATACAATAAGTTTATTTGAACCAAAAATGGCTAAGGGCATGAGCAGGAAGTGAAGCCAGAGGGACACCAGGAGCGTCCAATGACCGCACTGTCACTCATCCACCACCGCTGATCCTCTGCTTTGTTCACTGGCCGTGGTACAGACCTATGATACTACGCACGCTTACATAGTAGGAGGAGTTATATATTATTCTTTTTTTAAGCCTCGCACTTGATGGCGACGTATGGGTTGCATGATGGTCGTCGTTAAGGCTACTGTCAAGCACGTTACAAGGTCTGATAAGTAAGACCTTTAGTGCATAAACTCCATACCACGGCTCTCTTTAATTAGGGAGCCGCATTGGGGGTGATTATTAATTGATTCTTATTAAGCTTTCAAGTATTTTACCGGCCTCGGATGGTCAGCTAATGGGTCTGTAATCACCAGCTATTTTTCTGTCACCGTCCTTAAAGACTAGGGGGAGCCCACCAGTGTTGGGGGTCATCAGGAACACACACACACACACACACACACACACACACACACACACACACACACACACACACACACACACACACACACACACACACATTCACGTATTCATTTGCTCAAATGTTTTTATTTCAACACATAATTAAAGATATACTGATATTTTTTTCTTTTAATCTTTATATTCTTTTTACTTTGCTAAGCCAGAGAGAGAGAGAGAGAGAGAGAGAGAGAGAGAGAGAGAGAGAGAGAGAGAGAGAGAGAGAGACAGAGAAACGCAGAAGACTGAGTAGATTGGAGTAAGCGAGTAATCCTGGGCGGTAATTATGTAATAGAGCGGTGCAGGACGGCGGTGGAGGCGGCGGCAAGCAAACACAGGCTGGCTTGTGTATAGAAGGTTTTATGGGGAGTTTTACTTCTTTTTTAGGGGGAAAGTTGTGTTTTCATGGACATTTGTACCCGTGTTTGCCTAGGAACGAGTATGTGTGTGTGTGTGTGTGTGTGTGTGTGTGTGTGTGTGTGTGTGTGTGTGTGTGTGTGTGTGTGTGTGTGTGTGTGTGTGTGTGTGTGTGTGTTATGAAACGGCAATAACAAGCTATTTTCTTTTTCTTTTCGTGTTTTACCCTCAACCAGCCTGCCGTGCACGGAACATAATACCACCAGTAATTGCACGTCACTTGGGGCTGAGTCTTGCGCTGGCCTGGTCTTGCGGTGTAGGGAACTGTGTGGCGAGCGGGGAACCATGACCCTTGGTACAATATTGGCGGTAACCTGCTGGCCACCACATTACAGGTTCTACGCCACGCCGCCACAGTCACCTACATCCATGCCTACCCTGTTATTGCTCCTCCTGCAGCGTATATGTGCGAGATGAACAGCATGCTAACTTACGCACTGTCTTAGCCTGTGACCTGCATTCCAGCCCGTGGCCTCATCCTGGCAGCGATAGGTCACGGCGGCGCACCACCACATAACAAACATGCCAGACGTACACCAACCATGCATTCTGCCACACATGACTAAAGCTGTTGTGCAAAATAAACATGGAAAGAATGAGTACGAAAAAAAGGAATGATAATAACGAGAGCTAGACTGGGAGTAATTAGACGCGGGTGCAGTGGTTGTAATGTTTTTTGTTTATTTCCACGTGAGTGATTTTCTTCCCTGAAAGTCTCGAAGACGAGGCAGACTTCTTCATTAGTGCCACGCCGGTCCGCCCCCTTCTCCTTCTCCTACTCCTACTCCTTCTCCTTCTCCTCCTCTTCCTAATCCTCCTCCTCCTCTCCCTCCTCTTCTTTCTCCTACTCCTCCTCCTCCTCCATCCCCTCATTCTCCTTCGCCTCCTCCATCTGCTTCTTCCCAACGACAAGGAAAGCAGCTCTTGTTTCTCGGAAAAAAAAGTGGAAATGAAAACAGACAATGATTTACGTTGAAAAGGATTTAAATGGAAGCTAAACACAAATATCCCTGAATCTGGAGTCATATGTAACGTATTGTTCCACTTGTTCACTTGATCTACTCATCTGTCTGTCTATCGATCATGTTTATCTGGCTGAGCGGGAAGGATGATGAGGATGCGAAGGACGAGGATAGAGGCAGCGGGGTGGAGGGGATGGAAGGCCAGGGTCACGAGGAGGGGGAAGGAGTTAAGAGAGCTTTCAAAGTTAAGCTCTCACATAATATACAACAATAACGCGCCAGTACCCCGCCCTTCCCTCCCTTCAAAACACCACAAGCCCTTCAACTATTGTCTTTAATCCTTTACCATCAGCTCCCCTGACAAAATCCTAAGGCCTTTAAACCCCCGCATTCTGTCCATACTAAATAGTTTAACCTCAAACCCCTACGATATTCCTCACCCTTTCACGGACAATATATCCTACACAACTACTGCTACAGTACTATTCAGACCACCACTACCATCACTACCACTGCCACTGCCAATATTATTACATCAGTGCTTGCTTGCTTACTTACTTAGACTAACAGCTTTTAATCTTTATTCCCTGACTACAAATAATCCCTCATTCCCACCAAAAGAACTGATATTTAAGTCGTAAGCCATGGCAATCCCCAGGCCTCTTATGTCCAAATCCTACCTAATACCCGCGGCCTGGCATCCCTCAACGCCCACCCAGCAGCTCCCAAGGGCTATTGAGGAGCCGCAGTCTACCTCATTCCGCAAATGTTCCTGCCAAAAGGGTAGCGGAACAGGAAATTTTGAAGGCCAAACTCATAAGAGGAAAAAAATGTTATGAAGAACTTGCAGAGAGAGAGAGAGAGAGAGAGAGAGAGAGAGAGAGAGAGAGAGAGAGAGAGAGAGAGAGAGAACGAGGAATTAATCATAATAATCGAGAAAAAGTAAATCTACAAATATATTACGAAGCCGGAAAAAGGGCCACGAGTATACAAAGCAAGTAAAGAAAACAAAATAAAAAGCATAAAAAGAAAATAAAACTGCCGGAATAAACAAAAGATATATAATAAAGAAAACGACAACAACAATAGAAATAACAGCAAAATAAATAGCAAAAAAAAAAAAAAAAAAAAAATTATCGTAAGCAATTAAATGGAAATTCGCTTATATCAGTGAGTCCCTGGAGCCAAAATGTTTCATAGAAAACGAGACAGAAAAGAGAACGTGCGGCGGTCCATAGAGAGGCCGATATATTAAGCGAGTGGACCCCGGCCGCCGATATGTTAACAGATCGTAATGGAGGTTCACCGATAACAGTTGATGGACGGAGAGAGAGAGAGAGAGAGAGAGAGAGAGAGAGAGAGAGAGAGAGAGAGAGAGAGAGAGAGAGAGAGAGAGAGAGAGAGAGAGAGAGAGAGAGAGAGAGAGAGAGAGAGAGAGAGAGAGAGAGAGAGAGAGAGAGAGCATACAACAAAACCAACTGGACAAGCTACAAACATTTCCTCCAATATTTTCCTACGTTACAACACCACTACAGGTATCAAAAAAGTGACACACACACACACACACACACACACACACACACACAGAGAGAGAGAGAGAGAGAGAGAGAGAGAGAGAGAGAGAGAGAGAGAGAGAGAGAGAGAGAGAGAGAGAGAGAGGAAAAGAGGGAACAACACAGCGCGTCCTTCTAATGCTCCGTAAGTCACGTTCCGCACCTCACCTTTCACGCACCGTAACCTCATTAGTGCCCCCGCTTACCTTTGACGGGACAGGTGGACTTGCCTTATGGTGGGTAATTAGTGTGACCGTCCCTCGCTCACCCCTTGCTCCTTAACACATGCATATTTAATTAGAAGCAGGAATGAGGGAACACAAACTCTCTCACATACTCATCACTTCTTGAATTATTTATCAGTGAAAGTGAAAGAGAGAGAGAGAGAGAGAGAGAGAGAGAGAGAGAGAGAGAGAGAGAGAGAGAGAGAGAGAGAGATGCTGCAACACAAATACACTTTTAACTGTTTTTTATGACGCGTAGCTCGGTAGTTAACACATCGCCAGAAAGAGAAAACAACCTCATAAAACACACAATCTCTCTCTCTCTCTCTCTCTCTCTCTCTCTCTCTCTCTCTCTCTCTCTCTCTCTCTATGTCTGTTTTAATTATTCAGCGCATAGTATCTTCATTAAATTCAAAACTCCCAGGACTTCTTTTCGTATTTTAAATTTTTTCTCTACTTTTCGTAAACTTTAATTCTTTTGTTTTGTGAAATGTTACCCACAGTGTTTCCCAGAGGAACCATCAACACACACACGCACATAGACACATATACACACACACATACACACACACCGGTAGCTCAGTGGTTAGAGCACTGGCTTCACATGCCAGAGGACAGAGGTTCGATTCCCGGCCGGGTGGAGATATTTGGGTGTGTCTCCTTTCACGTGTAGCCCCTGTTCACCTAGCAGTGAGTAGGTACGGGATGTAAATCGAGTTGTGACCTTGTTGTCTCGGTGTGTGGTGTGTGCCTGGTCTCAGGCCTATCCGAAGATCGGAAATAATTATTTCTGAGCTCGCTCCATAGGGTAACGTCTGGCTGTCTCGTCAGAGACTGCAGCAGATCAAATAGTGGAACAGTGAAACAGTGAAACACACACGCATGGGAACAAGCAATTTGTTTTCAATGATAACCAAAGAATACATTTTTAAAAATAGGAATACAACGCAAGAAAAATTCTATAACGGGAAAGTGCGTGTCCACGAGAG
>NC_059285.1:11091345-11093845 GCF_017591435.1 Portunus trituberculatus
TGTACGCATGACCCCTTCCAGACTCTCCCTCCCCCCTTGAGGTATTCCAGTCACAAACAGGAATCAAGGAATCCATTCAAGGCAGGAGGGGAGTTTACAAGAGAAGGAATGATAACTGGAATTTACACTTTTTCTCTTTCCTCTCCTCCATTCCTGCCTTCTCGCTCTTTCCCTTTCCTCACTTTCTCCCTTATGGTTTCTTTTCTTTCCTTTTGTTTTGGTATTCTTCTCTTCCCTTCTATTTCCCTTCATTTCTTCCCCTTCATACTTGTCCCTGCGCAGTTCCTCCTATACACGAGTTGTTTCCCCGTCTCCTTCCTGCAGGCGCGTCAAAAGTTTAGTGAGATCTCTAAAACACTGGTTCTTTTTTTCCTTAGTCTCTGAATTACCTCAAATATCCCACTACTCAAATCAATAAAGATGAAATGTCTTATTTTGCTTCTTTTATGATTTTTGGTGGATATTGTGTCACATTTTTATAGACAGGAAATAACATGTTACTCAGACTATAAAATATTCTGTAAACACATGCACTCGTCGGGTTTATTGTGGCGCGGGGCGGAGTAAAGTTTGAGCTGAACTTGGCGACTCATGACGTTACGTTTTCTGATGGCGGGGTAATGCAATCAAACGCCGCCACGTCATGCTTCATTTCCTTCATATTTCCCTCATCTCTGCAGCCCTACACGTCCTCACCACCTGCAGGCCTCACTGGTGGTGGTGGTGAGCGCGAGTGTTGTTGCGTTAAGATGTATTGCAGATAGTGGATAATGGTGTTATTCTGAATAATCTAACACCCTATTCACTCTGTCCTCCTTTCCACCTCTCTCTGCACCTTTCACGACTTCGTTCTTCACCTGATCCACCGCATTTCCTTATCCTTCCCTACCCTCGCTCCCACGCTCCCTTCACCTCCTCATGCCTTCACTCTCCCTCCATCCCTCGCCCCATTCACCGCCTCACCGCTTTTCCTTTCCCTTCCTCCCTCCATCCGCTACTAGTGCCTCATTCCAACTTTCATTCCACTTCACACCATGACAGATACGTAAGCAATATGTGTTTACTCTTTTTCATCACCATACGATGTTCTTTTTACAGTCTAAAAAATGCTTGACGTAACACTTTCTGCTGCTACACCAACCTCGTCCACATGTTTATTTATTAGTGTCTTAATTGTCACTTTATTGTAGACTTCATTAGCACTTTTACACTTCCCTATCAATGGTCAATGAGTTCCAGGACAAACACACACACACACACACACACACACACACACACACACACACGCTCACACTTGAGTCCGAGAAAGAAAGAAAACTCATTCGCGACCTGCCTCCTCTTCCTTCTTCCTTTTCCTCCCTCCTCCACTCAGACCTTTCCTCGTCTCAAAAAAAAAAAGAAAAAAAAAGAAATAAGGGTTCCACCAGTGAGCGTCCTCCTGGAATCAGAAATGGGAGGCAGAGGAGATAAGATGAGAAGAAAAGTGTTGAAGGAAGAGAGAGAGAGAGAGAGAGAGAGAGAGAGAGAGAGAGAGAGAGAGAGAGAGAGAGAGAGAGAGAGAGAGAGAGAGAGAGAGAGAGAGAGAGAGAGAGAGAGAGAGGGAAAAATATGAGAGAAGGAATGGAAAACTTGACATTTACCAGAATAATGCAAATCAAAACTTTATGGGGAGAGAGAATCAGCTGTTTAAGACTGGAAACACCTGGTCACAGCATCTTTTGAGGAAGAGAAGAAGGAGGAGGAAGAGGAGGAAGAGGAGTAGTAGGAGGAGGAGGAGTAGGAAGAGGAGGAGGAGACGAAGAAGACAAGATTACAAAGACAGTAGGGAGAGAGAGGAAGACGACGAATAGAAGGACCACAACTTCGAAGAAAAATAGTAGGAAGAGGAGGAGGAGGAGGAGGAGGAGGAGGAGGAGGAGGAGGAGAAGGAACAAGCTGAAGTTGGAATATTACCCTCGAGCCACCAAGAAACACAGGCTGCGGACACGAACGCCCTAGCCAAAGTTGGAATCTGGGAATGGGAGTGTCCACGCTTGGAATGCAGGAGATAGAATGTGCAGGAAGCGTGGCGCAGAGCTGAAGAGAGGAGGGGGAGGAGGAATAGGAAGAGGGGAGGGAGGAGGGGAGAGGGTTGAGGTAAGTGGGATGGTGGGGATGAATGAGGGAAAAGTGGAAATTTGGAAGCGGGGGAAGGGAAAAGGAAGTTTGGAGGGGAATAAGAGGATATGTAAAAAGTGGGAAAGAGAGGAAAAGGAGATAAAGAGAAGAAATAGAAGAAGAGGGAAAGGGCAGAGAGAGAGAGAGAGAGAGAGAGAGAGAGAGAGAGAGAGAGATGCTGGGTAGAGGAAAGGAGGAATTTGCAACGGCATGGGTTGGGCGAGGTAAAAGGAGAGGAAATGCATGGAAGTAAGAGGAGAGAGGGAATCCTAGCAGCCATTACTCCTGCTTATTCAAATTCCAGTTTGCATTTATGGGCCAAAAATTCCTCGGTACTGAAGGG
>NC_059285.1:11101345-11111345 GCF_017591435.1 Portunus trituberculatus
ACTCGGATTCTCTCTCTCTCTCTCTCTCTCTCTCTCTCTCTCTCTCTCTCTCTCTCTCTGTCTCTCTCCAAACAAAAGCTAATCACGGAGGCTTTTGTTCGCTTCGCTCGCCACTGTGTCTTGCTGTTAACTCACGGGATGTTGGACCGTCTTATTAAAATTCTCTCTCTCTCTCTCTCTCTCTCTCTCTCTCTCTCTCTCTCTCTCTCTCTCTCTCTCTCTTTAGTATCGTTACTAGAGTTATTTCCTAATGCCATTACTATTACCTTTTCTACCGTTCCTGCTATTGCTACTACTACTGTTAATAATAATAATAATAATAATAATAATAATAATAATAATAATATTAATAATATTAATAATAATAATAATAATTTTACTACTACTTCACAACACGACCACCATACACAAGTTCCCTGAAACACACAATCCCCACCATCATCTCATTTCCTCTTCAACCACACCACTACCACCACCGCTACCAGCACCACAGCTTCATCGCAACGCCCAACAACGCCAGCACAACAAAACACGGCCATTACAACAACGTCCGTGATGAAGGTCCTTCCACTGTCGGCGTCATAGAATAAAAGTATCACAATGCAAGACCACAATAAAAGAGTCGTCTGGCGTACTAAAGGCCCCGCTGTACCGTTGAGCCACACAGTGCTGGGAGGCAGGGCTGAAAATCGGCTTGTGAGGAGTGAGAACGAGCTGGGGGTCAAGAGAGAGAGAGAGAGAGAGAGAGAGAGAGAGAGAGAGAGAGAGAGAGAGAGAGAGAGAGAGAGAGAGAGAGAGAGAGAGAGAGAGAGAGAGAGAGAGAGAGAGAGAGAGAGAGAGAGAGAGAGTCAGTGGAATCCATTAGCATTTGGGATCTGTTAAAAAACGGTAAGAGTTAGTTAATTAGTTGTGTTATTGAGTGTTGTGTGTCTGGGAAAGTCAACATTTAGGTGAGAAGGTCGATGTTTTGACAGGACCGTAAGAACATTCGCTGATTGGAGTCTATGTAGTGTTTGTAATCTGATGGGAAACAGTCAGGTTATGTGGTTTGGAATGATATTGTTGAAGTATCTGAGAAAGGCAAGATGTAGGCGAGGATATCAAGCTTTAAATAAAACTGTCAGGAGCATCAACTTATTGGGAGCTAAAAATCCGAGGGAAAAGGTTAGGAAAAGCAAATTGGTTACTATTACATGTTAAATGGCTGGGAAAAACAAGTTGTAGGTGAGAAAGTCAGAGTTGTAATTAAGTGCATAGGAACATTAACGTTGGTGGGAAAGTTAAGGTTCAGGTGGGAAAGTTCATGTTTTGATACGAGCATAAGAACGAAAAGGAAATGCCAGGAGTCCATTAGGTCTATAAGTGGGAGTCCCGGTAATGAAATACAATCTTACATACATCTACTCATCATCCACATCCATAAATTCATTGAAGCCTCTCCTCTTCTATTGACTCTGCACTAACAAATCAATTACTGAGTCAATTCCATTCATCTCCTGAGTCTATTCCATTCATAAGGGAATGCAAATACTCGTGCATACATATATCCTACCTATGATTCCCATCCAAGAGGTCCGCACTAATAATGTGATTACCGAGTCACGTCCATTAATCTGCGTTACTTGTTCAATTCATATACTCTGTCTATTCCATTCATGAAAGGAGTATAGCTATGCTCGTTTTTTTTCTGAGAGTGGGACTGGTTTTAAGGTATGCATCGTCACAGGTATTGCTAGACTTCGGTGCACAGGTCTTTTTTGCGACCGTGATTGGTCTTTGCGGGCACATCTTTACCTGAACACATGTAAGGTAAAAGGGCAGGTAAGTAGGGCCCTCAGGTGGGCCAACTAATAATTCATTTACCGGCAAGGAAATTATGATACCTGACCAACACTGATGAGACACCCTGTTCCACGCCTCCTCCTCCTCCTCCTCCTCCTCCTCCTCCTCCTCCTCCTCCTCCTCAGCCTTCCCAATAGCCTATCCATCTCTCCATCTCTCCCTCCCATCATCCCCTTTTCTTCCTTCCTTCATCCTCCTCCTTAACTCACTCCCTTGAGATATGAAACTTGATTTTTCTTAATTCCTGGCATCATCAAGGGTCGTTCATTTTTCTCTCTCTTTTGCATAAGTTTCTTGATTATATTTTGCGCAAAAGTTTCCCTGTACACTATAAAGACTGCAAAAGATACAGAAAATGGGAGTTTCGCTTTTACTGGCGATTGATGGATACTGTAAATGAAGGGAAAATTATATGTCAAAATTGGAGGAGAAATTATAAACTCTCTCTCTCTCTCTCTCTCTCTCTCTCTCTCTCTCTCTCTCTCTCTCTCTCTCTCTCTCTCTCTCTCTCTCTATCTATCTATCTATCTATCTATCTATCTATCTATCTATCTATCTCTCTCTCTATCTATCTATTTACCAACCAGTTTTGAAAAGTAAGGAGAATTCTCAATTTTTCAGTCTTTTTCTTTTTACTTCATTTCACCGCATTATTTTCGTTCTTTATCTATTCTTCTTGCCCTTCTTCCTAAGCAAGGTTTTTTTTTGCAGCTCCTTTTTTTTCTGCCTGATATTTCTCGTCTTTTCATGTCTTTCAACAAAACTTTACCTGGAAGAACATTTATCTCTACGCAGGCTCATTCATTCTGAACACCACATTGATGAGCGCAATTTCATTTTTATTTTTCAAAGACGCGAAAAACATGTAATGGAGACAATTTTGGTAGATAATAGCTATCCCATCTTCATTTTAAAGCAAACTTAAAATTTTCTGTCCAATTACCTAATTTTTTTTCTTTTCTTCTTGTAAAAATGTTAAATATTAGATTTGTTCATCAAAATTTTATCAATACTTTTTCCAAACCTATATTTTTTTTCTTCCAAGGCCACGTAATGCCATTCTATTACAGCTATTTCTCCTGTCTAACTTCCGCGCTAAGATAAATGACACTTTTTCTTTTCTCTACGCTGAAATTATAATTTGTCCTATTTTACATTCTAAAAAGATACCGTAATAACATACATCATAAACATTTACTTGCATTCCACCTCAAGACAAAAACATATGAAGAGTACAGTTCTAAAAATAGTCTGAGCATTTTGTAACATCTTGTCGCCCTAACAAAATTTTCATTAATCCCATCCGTCTTAATATTACTTTTTTCTCTCACTCTCGCTTCGGTATAACACACTCGATACATTAATGGAGTGTAGGAGATCACACCTTTTACAATCACATCATAATCACGCCGTTTCTTTCCTTCCTTTGTGCACAGCGGCAACAAAACACCACAGACTTCCCTACCACATCTCCGCTGTGTCTGGCTACTTCTCCGCTCTCCAATTATTTCATCACAACACAATTTTCTTTGTATTTAATCTATACTACAGTCACCAAAGCTTTAACAATTAAATCCAACCAAAACGTTACTTCCTTGTTATTTCGTCCTGTCGCGCACAACGTACAGCTGCAGTCGCCATTATTTACACAGACGTTTCTTCTCTTCTTTGTCCTCATTTTGCTTGTTAGGGAGCCGCGGCCTCAAAATGCGTGGAGTTCCGGGGTGAGAAATGTGCTGACGGCGTGGCAGTGGTCGTGGCCGCTCTGTCTTGTCCGCGTGAGGGGAGTGTTGTGTGTGTGTGTGTGTGTGTGTGTGTGTGTGTGTGTGTGTGTGTGTGTGTGTGTGTGTGTGTGTGTGTGTGTGTGTTTCATTGTTGATCTGCTGCAGTCTCTGACGAGACAGCCAGACGTTAAATTATTAAAATAGTGAATTATTGGTCACTGTTGTCTTTTGTTTTTTGTTCATAATATTTTCTGTTCAGAAACATTGTATTTCTTTCTTTATTGTTATTATTATTATTATTATTATTATTATTATTATTATTATTATTATTATCGTTATTATTATTGTTGTTATTATTATTATTATTGTCATTATTATCATTATGGATGCACTTTTTTTTACAAAGGAGCTGTGCTCCATACTTTAATTGTAAAGTCTGAGCATATAAATAAATTCATCAATTCAATTCAATTCAGTTCCTACGGAACGAGCTCAGAGCTCATTATTTCCGATCTTGGGATAGGCCTGAGACCAGGCACACACCACACACCGGGACAACAAGGTCACAACTCCTCGATTTACATCCCGTACCTACTCACTGCTAGGTGAACAGGGGCTACACGTGAAAGGAGACACACCCAAATATCTCCACCCGGCCGGGGAATCGAACCCCGGTCCTCTGGCTTGTGAAGCTAGCGCTCTAACCACTGAGCTACCGGGCTGTGTGTGTGTGTGTGTGTGTGTGTGTGTGTGTGTGTGTGTGTGTGTGTGTGTGTGTGTGTGTATTTGCATTCGTTTCCCTCTCACTATAATGTATATAAGTTTCATTAATTTCTTTATGCACTCTTATCACTCATCCTATTTGTCGTGTTCTTTAACACACGTTCGCTTTTTTAAAGCCTTTACTCTTTCACTTCAAATTTAGTAACATACATTAAGGCACTGACTATATTCATGCCTTTATGAAAAGAGAGAGAGAGAGAGAGAGAGAGAGAGAGAGAGAGAGAGAGAGAGAGAGAGAGAGAGAGAGAGAGAGAGAGAGAGAGAGAGAGAGAGAGAGAGAGATTAGAAAGAGACAGACATACACAGGCTTGGTTGGGTCCATTGTCGTGCTACATTATGAAGGGTGGCAGGGAATAGCCTTCCTCGTATGACCTCCCGAAGACCAATCAGATGATTTTGTCAGGAGATCAGGTCACGCACCACTCACTCCCCTTACACACCACAGACCAATCCTTCCTCCTCCTTTTCCTCCTTCTCCTCTTCTTCCTCATGTTTTCTCCTCCCTTCCTTCCTTCCTTCTTACTACTGTTCCACCCAATTATCCTTGACCTTATTCGGTAAAGACAAGGCAAATAAGAAATCCTAAAAGCTTATACATAAACAATTGGTAACTTTTCCTAACTTTAATCCCATTTCCATCTTTGATTGTATTCCTGATGATAATGATGACGATGATGTACAACAATAAAACACAACAAAATACCTGTGTTGTCCATCTCCAGATCGGTCTGCCTTCACACATACCTGAAGGCAAAATTGTAACGGTTTTGAGAAGAATAAAACAGGAAAGGGAGGAGGAGGAGGAGGAGGAGGAGGAGGAGGAGGAGGAGGAGGAGGAGGAGGAGGAGGAGGAGGAGGAGGAGGAGGAGGAGGAGGAGGAGGAGGAGGAGGAGGAGGAGGAGGAAGAGTAGTAGTAGTAGTAGTAGTAGTAGTAGTAGTAGTAGTAGTAGTAGTAGTAGTAGTAGTAGTAGTAGTAGTAGTAGTTGTTGTTGTTGTTGTTGTAGTAGTAGTAGTAGTAGTAGTAGTAGTAGTAGTAGTAGTAGTTGTTGTTGTTGTTGTTGTTGTTGTAGTTAGTAGTAGTAGTAGTAGTAGTAGTAGTAGTAGTAGTAGTAGTTGTAGTAGTAGTAGTAGTAGTAGTAGTAGAGAGAGTACAGTGCGTACGAGAGCAGAGAGAAAGCAGAGAGATTCAATAGAGAGAGAGAACATCACAAAAAGGGAGAGAGAGAGAGAGAGAGAGAGAGAGAGAGAGAGAGAGAGAGAGAGAGAGAGAGAGAGAGAGAGAGAGAGAGAGAGAGAGAGAGAGAGAGAAATTATAAGCAGAGGAAGATGAAAACTATGTGGAAGAAGCGAGGAAAGAGAAAAGAAAGAAAAGTCACAAATTTAATAACGTGCACGGAACTTAAAAATAAAAATAAAGCATACATACATACATACATACATACAAAACACGGGCAGTAAGTAAAATAAAACATGCACAAGAGTTACGAATTCATGTCAGCTACGAAAAGTCAGACAAAATATATATATAAAAAAAAAAATGAATAAAGGTGGAAAGGAAGAGGAGGAGGAGGAGGAGGAGGAAGAGGGGAAATGCAAGGAAAATATGGTAAGAAGAAAGGGATGATAAATGAGATGACAAATAAAAGGAAATACTCTGTTAGCTACTTACTAAGGTTGTACAAGCAGGGAGAAAGAGGCAGAAAGAAGGGATGGGGACAGGGATGTGGGGTGGAGGGGAATAAAATGACGTGGGTGAGGGAGGGAGGGGGTGACGTATTCTTTGGTAATGGGACTGTCAGCAACGAAATATCTGAGAAAATATTGGGTGTTACTGCCTGCTGGGATTTCCGGGCGGGCGTATCCCTTGACCTCTCTCTTTACACACACACACACACACACACACACACACACACACACACACACACACACACACACACACATTAACGCACTACAACCACCGCTCTTCCTTCCCCCAGACCATGTTCGCCTGGTGGATCTCCTGGCTGGCGCTGTGCCTCGTGCTGGGGAGGACTCCGTGGTCGGCCAGCGCGGCGCAAACGGAGGCGGGGACGGAGGCGGCGACGGCGCTGTGGACGGTGACCAAAAGAAGTGGCGGCGAGGAGCCTCAGTACTCTCACTACCACCGCGCTTCTGTCAGAAACACGCTTCCGTCAGGCTCCTCCGCTGGCTCCCACCTGCTGCACGGGGCCTCCTCGGCGCAGCTTGGGGCGGGGCAGCGGCCGGGCAAGGACATGAAGCTTGGGCCTGGCATGGGAGGCTCGGCGGTGGAAACATTGGAGACGGAGGGCGCACAGTACTTCGCCACGCAGCCCACGCCGCAGACAGCGGTGGTGGGCTCCACGGCGGTGCTTCCCTGCAGGTGTGTGTGTGTGTGTGTGTGTGTGTGTGTGTGTGTGTGTGTGTGTGTGTGTGTGTGTGTGTGTGTGTGTGTGTCCCATTCCGGGTTAAATCCTTTAGAGCAGGCACGAGGGTGATCAAGTTTTCCTCTCCTTTTCTCATCCTCTCGCTTTCCTCTCTTCTTTCAGCGCATTCCTTCACTCTTTTGTTAACAGTTTTCATATTTGCATAACAAATCAATTTATTCTATAATAGTCCTTGTTCTTATTTATCTCCACGTATATTTAGTCTTTCTTTCATTGGGTTTATTCATATTTCTTCTTTCTTTGTCTTCTTTTTTTACACTTTATGACTTCCCCTTGTCCATTGCCCTCCTCCACTAGTCTTTGTAAATCTCTCAGGTCATCTCCACCCAATGTTTCCACCTCGAGGGTCCTATTCCACCATGCCTCTTCCTCCACCTCCACCTCCACCTTTCCATTCATTTGATGTAATCCTTTTATTTCACTCCTTTATCTGCCATTCCCATTTTCACGCAGAATGCATCTCTCTCTCTCTCTCTCTCTCTCTCTCTCTCTCTTACATGGTCCCGTCAAACTTCTATTCTTGGTCCTGTATGCAATATTCTCCCACCTTTTTCCTTTTCTATCTCTTATCTTCTTTCCAAATCCTCCTTTAAGTCTCTTCGAGGATTCAAATCTTTTTGGCTTTTGTCTTCTTCACCCTTCCACAATTTTTCTACTATTTTTATTTGACTCATTCCTCTCCCAGATCCCATCATGTTCCTCCTTGCTGTATTATTATTTTTTTTACTCAATTCCCTCTTCCTTCTTTCCCATCAGTACTACTCCTAACAATAGTACTGTTAACTCACCTACTCCTTTCCATCTCCATTCCTCCACAAAACACAAGCCACAAGAACAGCCGTCCGTCAGTCTCATCGTACATTTTTCCATTTTAAACAAGCGAGTCCTTTAATCAACACACCTGTTCATCTGCTCCGTCCTTACGTTCGGCTCACAACCCACCGGATCCAGTTAGTTAAGGGGTCACCAGCTCACTAATATTGTTCCCTTAAGTCACATGATTGGCGTGTGTGTGTGTGTGTGTGTGTGTGTGTGTGTGTGTGTGTGTGTGTGTGTGTGTGTGTGTGTGTGTGTGTGTGTGTGTGTGTGTGTGTGTGTGTGTGTAAACTATCTATCATGCATTTCTGTTTCTATATTCGTGTATGTTCTGTCTTTCAGCTTTTATTGTCTTTTCTTCTCTTGTTTTGTTCCTTATTGTTGATTCTTCTTGTGCAATCTTGTTTCAGTCTTCTTTCACCTTCAAAAGTCAAGCTGAGTCAAATTTTGCGTAGTGTTTTCTTACGAATATCTTTCCTTGTTCTTGTTAAATTTTACAATGCATGACTTCTCTCATATTCTTTAAAATCTCTCTCTCTCTCTCTCTCTCTCTCTCTCTCTCTCTCTCTCTCTCTCTCTCTCTCTCTCTCTCTCTTAACCTTTAATCAAATTATATACTTTTATCCCCATATTCCCTCTATTTCTTTTCTTTTATTCACTTCTCTGTTTTAATTTTTCTTCCTCCTCTTTCCTATCATGTTTCTCTTTTTGTTTATATAATGAACTTATTTCACTACATCTTTTCATATGCTTAAATTCCTTTTCAATCGCTATTTTCTTCATCTACCCATCCTTTCACTCCTTCTCACGTCTTTTAATATTCCCTCGAAGTGTCTCCCCTCATGTCATTTCCCTCCCCATTTTCCACTCTCCTTACTTTCTCTTTTTTTCCGTACATCCTTTTTTCTCCCCTCTACTCCTCCCTTCTCCATTTTCTCCTATCTTCACGATCCCTTGGCTCCCCTGACTTCATTTCTTTTTCCTCCATTCCCCCTGTTTCCTCCATACTTTCCTCTTCCATTAACGGCCTGTCCTCTTCTCCCACCCCTCTCGCCGGGCCACAGGGTCATCAACAAAGTGGGTCACCTCCAGTGGACCAAGGACGGGTTTGGGCTAGGCACGGAGCGGGACCTGGATGGCTTCTCCCGCTACGGCATGATCGGCTCAGATGACGAAGGTAAACAGTAGCAAGTAATTGACCAAACAAATAAATGACTAAACAAACAAGGAGCCTACGTAGTTGTTGGTTCTTTTTTCATTGTCGTTGTTGTTGTTTTTTTTCTCGCTTCTCAGACAGTATAGCCTCTCTTTTGTGCCCCAAATTGTGTGTGTTTCATCTTCTCTTTATTGTTCTTCTTTCTTTTTGGGGTGGGTTGTAGTAGTAGTAGTAGTAGTAGTAGTAGTAGTAGTAGTAGTAGTAGTAGTAGTAGTAGTAGTAGTAGTAGTAGTAGTAGTAGTAGGAGTAAGGGTAGTAATAGTCTTCTTTTCTTTTTTCTTTCATGAATTTTTTTTTTTTTGTAATCTAGATCTTATTTTCTTTGCATTTTAAATAATTTTCCGTCATTTTTATTAAGAAAACTCCACTACGGGACACATTTTCCATAATCCCAGCGGACACGCGCGCGTGTGTGTTATCATGTTGCGAAACCCTACAAGTGTACAACAGGTGTATGCACGCCCGAGGTCAGAGGACACAGCACCGACTCCAACAATAACAGGAATTAAAAAATTAATCCTCTATGCCGTCATTCGGACAGCACTCTCAGTTATGAAATGAAGAACATCGAGCATTTCCTACAAGCTATCACTGGACAAGTTTTTTATTATCTTTATATAACGATGGGGAAACTGGCCGAGGGCAACTCGACCTGTGAAGGCTGCAAATCATATGAAAATCATTAGACAAAAATCCGAGAGAAGTAGATTTTCCAGGAAACTTGTCAAAACCAATCACTGTGAGAAAAAAAAAAAAACCCAGGTGCTCACTGAGAACAAAAAGAGATCTCTTGAACTAGTTTCTTTGATATAATGCAAACATAAGAAAATATACCATACTCAGACACAGTCAAATGTCATAGCAGCAATGCAGAACACAACAAGTATTTTCCACCTCTTCAAACAGTTCATTGGCAAAGAATGGGAAAATCCGGCTATCTTATTTATTTATTTTTTTTCAGCACATGGAGTCTTTCAAAAGAAAAGAAATTCCACCTCTTCCAATAAGTATTTTAGTCTTTCATAGAAGCCCAATTGCTCTTCACTTACTCCAATACTCCGATATTCCAATGCACATAATAATGTTTAAAGATCATGTAGTTCTCGTTAAGACCTCTTTGGCATGTCTCTTTATAATGAAAAAGCAAAAAAAAAGTGAAATTAGTTTTGTGGAAC
>NC_059285.1:11116345-11118845 GCF_017591435.1 Portunus trituberculatus
GAGAGAGAGAGAGAGAGAGAGAGAGAAATGAAAGGAATGGATTGGTGAAAAAATAAACATGAAAAGCAGACATGGATTCATGGAGGAGGAGGAGGAGGAGGAGGAGGAGTAAAGGTTAAACCAAAGAGGCTAACTTTAGAAGCTTATTCCCTGAGATGTGTATTCATTATGAAAAAGATAAGTATGATAAATACGAAAACATGTTGAAATGAATCTATCCCAATAGAATGTAAGAAATTGATGTGCAATAAAAAGATGAACGTTAATAGCTAATCACTATGTGGAAAACAGACTATAGAAGGTTGAGAACACACAAACACACACACACACACACACACACACACACACACACACACACACACTAATAAATGGAAAAAAAAATAATTAACACATATTTTTACGTCTTTTCTCCAACACTTCATCTGCATTTGTTTTTTCTCCTTTTCTCTCGTCCCCTATACATCCTTTCCTCTCTCTTCTCTTCTTTCTGCGCATTTCTTTTTCTTTTCTTGCTCTTTCCAAATTGTTTCCTTGGTTTTCATTATAATCTCTCTCTCTCTCTCTCTCTCTCTCTCTCTCATCCTTTGTCTATTTCTCCTCACCTCTCTTTCCTCCACTCCACTCCGTCCCTCTCCCTCCACCTTCCCTCCTGTTCCTTGCCCCCTTCCCCTTTCCAGTTCTATCCAGCTGAAGGTTCTCTTCCCGCCGGAGGTGAAGCTGCATGTTAGGCCTTCCCAGCTGGTCGAGGGGGACGACGCCACCTTCATTTGCACAGCGGATGCCAACCCCAGTGACATTACGTACAGGTGAGGAAGCACTGATACCCAGCACAGGTGAGCGAATGCTTAACAAGGTGCAGGGAGTGTTAATATCCCTTGGGTGAGCTAAGATGAGACAGAACAAGATGAGGAAACACTGATATCCCTTGAGGTGAGCTAAAGTGAGACACAACAAGGTAAGAACACTGATTCCTTGCACAGGTGAGCTTCATATTCCAAAGCATTTCAGCGTCTTGACTGGACTAATTAGAATAGGATGTAATGGAAGTCAAAAAGGTTATCAGTATTGTTTTCATGATTTTGGTGGCAGTGTAATAATATACGTTGCTTACTGATAGCAAGATAAAAACAACAACACGATTAGTCAACTAATCATCCGTCAGGTCATTAAAAATCTCAGAAAACGAATGAGTTTGCGCCTCAATGAATTTTTTTTTTCATTAAGAAGAATGATTTTGATATCTTCACTGTCATATTGTCTTACACATCTAAAGTAGAAATGAAGCAACAAAACAAATGGAAGCGCCAATCCTTCTTTACAACGATACTATTGCCACGATTCTAAGAATTATGATTTAGCCGTGAGTAGAGAATCAACGACAATATTTCATCTCTCCGGATGACCCGCCGTGTGTTCGTCTGACTGGTGGTGGCTACGGCTACACCTGACATGCGGGGAGCTTCTTCCTTCTTGCTGTTCACTGGTGCTGCCTATTGCACAACGCGTCACCTGCCCTTTACGTAAGCCGCCCACTGATGTGTCTCCCTCCGGTTAGAGGTTAGGGGAGAATGCAACACGAGTAAGTAAGATGAGCAACACAGTGACACCCAAAACAAGTGAATTAAAAGTGACACGATAATAAACAAAAGTCCAGGTGAGTCAAAAAGTGACATCACACACACGTGAGATTGCACGAGAATTGATACAAAAAGTATACCGATCCTTCTCAATTTGTTCCTTTTTCCTTGAAGCAACTGCAATCGACGGTGTTTCTGCAAGAGTGGGAGGAGGAGGAGGAGGAGGAATAGAATCGCTTAGCATCGACAAAGACACAAAAATTCATCCCGTGGCTCATATCACATACCTGTTATCATGTACTTACTCTTGTTTTAGCTTCTTTTATTTATCTTCAATACTGCAAAACAAGCGAGACGAGGCGGGGTTTTAGTGATGGGGCATTGACGAGTTGATGGCGAGTTGCAGCGCTTCATGTCATAATTCCCCTCCAACCAAGGACACGCGCGAGTATTTGCCCCTTGCAGTCTCCTTTCCTCAATGCTGCTACTTCTTAACCCACTTATCAGCTAAAGAAAACGATGGAGGAGGAGTAGGAGAAGAAGGAGGAAGAGGAGGAAAAGGTGAATAACTCATACACATCAACACACATCTACTTGTTCCTCGTACTACACACACACACACACACACACACACACACACACACACACACACACACACACACACACACACACACACACACACACACACACACGTTTGTACCCAGTTTTCTGTTGTCACGTTAAGAGTGTTTGGTTTATAGTTGTTACCCTTCCCAGTCCTTCCTTAACAGCGCATTGTCCTTTATGCGAATCTGCAACACTTGAGTAGTAAAGACAATGACAAAACAAAGATGAAAACAGCGAAAATATAGTTGTTGCAATAATTCTATACTTTAAAACTATTAAGAATTTTCATAATGTTACGTTCACGTGGATAGTCGATT
>NC_059285.1:11123845-11131345 GCF_017591435.1 Portunus trituberculatus
ACAATCGAGAGGGCCGGGTTCGAGTCCCGGTAAGCGGCGAGGCAAATGGGCAAGCCTCTTAATGTGTGGCCCCTGTTCACCTAGCAGTAAATAGGTACGGGATATAACTCGAAGGGTTGTGGAGTCGCTTTCCCGGTGTGTGGAGTGTGTTGATGTGGTCTCAGCAGGCCTACCCGAAGATCGGTCTATGAGCTCTGAGCTCGCTCTGTAATGGGGAAGACTGGCTGGATGACCAGCAGACGACCGAGGTGAATTACACACACAACAGAAGTGCAGGAAAATCAGTTCAATCAGTCAGCCAGTGAGTCAGGTAGGTCGTGTCAAGTTAGGTCAGGTTATCAGAGGAGTGTATAATTTTAGCATCAATCCGCGCGTTTCCTTGGCCTGAATCAAGCCAGTCCGCATGTGAGGCAATTAAATTAATGGTCAGTTCGATTACGGGACCTTTTCAGAAGCTGGACACGCAATCACGCGCACGCTAAGTCACGTCATTACCGCCGGCGCGATGGTGAAATCATGCCAGCCTCTCGCGTTTTATCTCTTATTTACCTCGACACACGTCAACTCAGGCGAGGCAGGTCGCCTTTAGGGCCAGGCATTGTTCAGGTGGGGGTAGGGGGTCACAGAGGTCATAGAAGTATAGGTCGAGGGAAGTACACTCTCTCTCTCTCTCTCTCTCTCTCTCTCTCTCTCTCTCAGGAAGTCCAAAAACATTTAAAATGCGTTACCTTGATTTTTTTTCTTTCTTCAACATTTTTCTCTCGAAATCACAGGAAATAACATTTTAGGCACTTCTTTCTGCAGCTTTTGAGAGAGAAAGAGAGAGAGAGAGAGAGAGAGAGAGAGAGAGAGAGAGAGAGAGAGAGAGAGAGAGAGAGAGAGAGAGAGAGAGAGAGAGAGAGAGAGAGAGAGAGAGAGAGAGAGAGAGAGTTTAGTAGTAGAAGTTGTTTTCAATTTTTCGTGTGTGTGTGTGTGTGTGTGTGTGTGTGTGTGTGTGTGTGTGTGTGTGTGTGTGTGTGTGTGTGTGTGTGTGTGTGTGTGTGTGTGTGTGTGTGTGTGTGTGTGTGTGTGTGTGTGTGTGTGTGTGTGTGTGTGTGTGTGTGAGAGAGAGAGAGAGAGAGAGAGAGAGAGAGAGAGAGAGAGAGAGAGAGAGAGAGAGAGAGAGAGAGAGAGAGAGAGAGAGATGCGAAAGAGTGGGTAAGGCGTTCCTAAAAGCTGCTGCTGCTGCTGCTGCTGCTGCTGCTGCTGCTGCTACTACTACTACTACTACTACTACTACTACTACTACTACTACTACTACTACTACTACTACTACTACTACTAACTACAATTATCTTACAACTGAAATTATCATTTACTACACACACACACACACACACACACATACCTAAAATCAAAGTGGACACCGCAGAATTCACAACATCCTGTATCGTTCCCTCCACGTCAATTTATCGCCCGAACAGGGACACACCACGCTAATTAAACGAGTTGATCCGCGACGCAGCCATTCCCTTCCTTCCCTTCCACTCTCTCAACTCCCTCCTCCTCTCCTCTTCCTCCTCCTTCTCTTCCTCCTCCTCCTCCTTTGCTGCTGCTCTAGCTCTTCCGTCCTCCTTTTCATTAAGTGTTCATGACGGTCAAGTGCCATTATCTTGTAATCGGTGTATCTGTATTTGGTGGTGTTGATCCCTCTGCTGTGGGAGGAGGAGGAGGAGGAGGAGGAGGAGGAGGAGGAGGAGGAGGAGGAGGAGGAGGAGGAAATGGAGGGGAGGAGGAAGTGTAGGAGGAGAAGGAGGAGGGAGTATTTGGTAACATTGCTAAGTACTTACAGTTAATGATATGTATATTACTTTTATATACTCTCTCTCTCTCTCTCTCTCTCTCTCTCTCTCTCTCTCTCTCTCTCTCTCTCTCTCTCTCTCTCTCTCTCTAACTCTGACATTTACTGCTCCTTTTTACCTTTTCCTCTCACTCTCATCTTTCTGGCTGTGATAGCTACACCCTTTCATCCTCTTTGCTTCCTTCTTGCATCCTTCCCTCCTTCCCTCCATCTCTCTTCACTTTCTCAGCTCCCCTTCTTCAATTGTCCTCTCTTCTTCTCACCCTTCTACTCTCTTACTTTTTGCCATGTGCTTCCATTCCCCTAATTACTACTCTTAGGTCTCTCTCTCTCTCTCTCTCTCTCTCTCTCTCTCTCTCTCTCTCTCTCTCTCTCTCTCTCTCTCTCTCTCTCTCTCTCTCTCTCTCTCCGCCCTTTAAAACCAGCCACTCACAACCGACTACCATCTTGACTTTCCCACAGATTATCGGGTCTGGCGAGGAGATGGTGGTGGTGGTGGGACCTTCTACTGCCGGCGAGTACACCTGCATAGCGTCTGTCAGGGGCTTCCCGGAGCTAAGGGACAAACTGAGGGTGCTGGTGAAGGGCCCGCCAACCATCGTGAGTTCGAGCGAGCAGCAGGGAAGGATGGGGGACACTGTAAATCTGGAATGCAGCACCGTCTCCATCCCAAGCCCCATCAGGATAACGTGGACGTACAGAGGAAGAGACATAGATCTGAGTGAGTTGGGGTCTTGTGCTGTGTTGGGTTGGGTTGGGTTGGGTTGGGTTGGGTTGGGTTGGGTTGTGTTGGGTTGGGTTGGGTTGGGTTGGGTTGGGTTGGGTTGGGTTAGGTTGGGTTGGGTTGGGTTAAGATATAGATGGATGGTTGTGTATGTGGATGGGTTGCTGGCAAGTGAGTGGACAAGCATGTGTTTTTTTTTTTTTTTCTTTGGGTTTTGTCTTTTCTTACTCTATTCTTTCCATTGCTGTTCGAAAATGTCTCTCTCTCTCTCTCTCTCTCTCTCTCTCTCTCTCTCTCTCTCTCTCTCTCTCTCTCTCTCTCTCTCTCTCTCTCTCTCTTATCTGCATCTGGTCTTCCTTTAATCATTTTTTTCTATCTTCGGATCTCGCCATTTTTTTCTAAACGTTTCTCTTCCCTTTCCATCATTCACTCTCTTCATCCTCCTTTTATCCTCACTATTTTTTTCTTTCTCTCTTTCCCCTCTCTAGTGGGATCGCCATTTCAATCTTGCGTTCTCCCTCCCTCCCTCTTTCTTTTCACATTTCGTTACTCTACTCTTTTCCTCGTCTTCCAGTTCCGCTATACCACGCACCGTCTCTTCTGCTTTTCCTCCCACCCTTTTCCTTCCCCTCCTTCCTTTTTCCTGTCTCCCCCTTACTTCCCCCGTCCCCGTGCGCCAATAACCTTAACAAGCCGCTCGGTTGACAGCCAGACTCCAGGACTGTACTTGCTCGTCGCGTGGGGCCGGAAGGAGCAGACCAATTTTTAGACCAACTCGACCGCCGGACTGCAGAGGCACGCAACAGGGGCTGAGCAGGGACAAGGGGGCTGGGTTAAAGGTGCTGGAGGGGGTCTAGTGGTGCATTGTTTGGGGATAATAGCGGGTAAGCGTTCACCGTCCCGCCCCCAGGACCGTACCGTGTCGAAGATTGTTGGTTGTTCGGTCAGTCAAGAAATCCACATCTTTCTTTTCCTATATTATTTTCCCTTATTTTTCTGTTATCAGTCAATGTATTTTTTCATTCTTATCATTATCACTCTCTTAGTCATTGTTGTTACTGGTTGTATTTCAAGGTCGGTAATTTCCTGCCTCTGTGTTTTGTTCATAGTTTTTTTTTTTTCTTGGTTATTCTTATATTATTCCCGCCTTTATTCTTATCAATCACTGCATTTCAAAGCTGGATATTATTCTCTTTATCATTGCTACTGGTTTTGTATTTCTTGCCTCTGTTGTGATCATTTGGGTAATTCCGTGTTCTTGGGTGACAGGCAATATTTCTCAGGGGGATAATTTTCTCCCACGGTATTTCTATCACGCATTATTGAGGAGACACTGCCCTCCCATTACAGCTGAGTTCCGTGTTCACTGCCTCATCGTTAACTTGCCTCTGTAATGCAACTGTCACTCACAAAACGATCAATCTCAGTGTGCATTATTACCATTACCAGCATCATTATCATTATTCTTCATTGTTGATATCATTATTTCTTGTTTACCGAAATTTATATGCAGAAAATATTTAAGGTGTACTTGTGAACATGTCCAATTACCTTCTTCGTTAAAAACTTTCACAACTGACCTATTTCCGTAACGCCTCTCTCTCCCTCTCCCTCCTCTCCCTACCGCTCTGCCCCTGAAGGAGACGCAAGACTTCCCGCCGCCGGGAGTCATGTGTGGGAGGCATAATAAGCCGCCACTGTTAATTACCTGCACACACCTTTCACCTGCTCCTCCATTACCTGGCGGGCAGAGCTGCAGAATTACTATTTCACCCTCTTGCATGTGCTTTCTTCTTGTGTGTTTTTGTTTTTGTTCTTTACTTATTTTTTTTTTGTAGTTTCTTTCATCTCCAGCTAATTCTCGCTTTTTTCTTTTTCTTTTCTTCTCTCTCTTCTCTGTTTTTGTGAGCAGTTATTTTTTTCTTTAACTCTTGCGCTCAGTTTTTTCTTACCATTTTTTTTTTTTTGTCTTCACCTTCATTCTTATTGAGATATTTTTTGTTCTTGTCAACATATTTCTTTTCTGTTTGCTTTGTTGAGTTGTTTTCTCAAGGGCTAATTAACTTACTAGCTTATTAAAGATGACCTGTGCTGTTCAATACTTTTTTCATGTTTTCATCCACGTTTATTAAGTTTATATCTTCTCCAATAATTTATTTTCTCTTCATTGCCACATACATATTCCAGTTAAACTTCCTCGCTTATTTCCATTATCATTATTCACGTTCTCTCAGCGACATCTACACACACCTGGGGCATGATAAGTTGATCATAGCGTCTGTTATCAGTGATGCTATTTGTTGCTCGTGACGTTTATTTTACATATCTATGACTCCTTGTTTGTCTCACATTACCAGCATAATCATCAATCTTCTCACGGACAACACGTACATATCCGGCGCATGACATGTTAATATCGCGTCTGTTACCCATGGCTCTGATCCAATTTAATCAGCGGCCTTCCCTTTACGCCTCCAAACTTCCTCGCCAGTCTCGTCTGTTTGAATCACCGTCAAGGTTCACGCGTGTTTGCTGTCTTTGGCGCCTTCATATGTCTTCATTTATGACACTTTTACACAGTGGCATACATAATACTCTCACGTTTGCCTATTGGACTTGATCCACTTGATATCTGTCGCGTTTTCATCTTATTAGCGTAACTATCTGCATTTCTCATTAGTATGCTTCTCCTTATCGCCTCTGACTGTCTGGCTGTCTGCCTTTCTGTCTGTCTTTAAGAGGCTTGTTCTAAGATTACGAAACTTCACCCTAATCAGTTCACTCAGCCTGCTTCCCTCTCTTTTACCCCTCCTCCTCCTCCTCCTCCTCCTCCTCCTCCTTTTGCTGCTGCTGCAACTCCTTCATCTCATGCAGTTGATCTTCTCCTGCTCCATCTCATGCAGAGTGCACTTTCTATTTTTTTTTCTTCTTCTCCCTTCTCTTCCTCTTCCTCCTCCTCCTCCTCCTCCTCCTCCTCCTCCTCCTCCTCCTCCTCCTCCTCCTCCTTTCCTCCTTCTTCTTCTGGATTTCCTCCTTCTTTCATCTTGCACAAGCGCCTCTTCCTAGTCTTCTTACATGTCTTTCACTTTCCATCTCATTCGTTCTCCCTCCACCTCCTCGACTTCCTCACTCCTGCCCTCCGCCACACTCCGAAACATGTACACACTAACTCCATGGCCTCGGTGTTGCAATACCACCACTACTTGCATGACGGTCCGTGTGTCCCTCACCACTGATAGCCCTCCCCACATCTTCATGCTCTTCCTCCCCCGCCATTAATAACATCTAAAAGACGTCCACGTACATTGCAAAGACCCCCATGTATATCGCTTCCACTCTTCAGTTACTCTTGATAAATTTTTCTGTTTAAAGTTTTGCTCTCTACCTTTGAAACCATGCTCTCCCTCCCAAATCCACACTTTTCTTCCCAACAAAACACCCATTTGCACCTCCCTCGCTTCCCTTTCCTACTCCCTCCCTCTCTCCTTAAGCGCCCCTCTACACCTCTCATTCCCCACAATACACCTAGCTTAAGGCTCCCTCACTCCACAAATCGCCTCCCTTATCACTCCTCACTTCCTTCCTCCCCTCGACAAAACACCCCTTTATAAATATCCCTTTCCTTTCCTCTCCCCTCCTTGCATCCTTTCTCTCTAAATCACGCCTCAAAACTTAGTCACTGACCTTCACTCCTTCCTTCCTTCCTTCCTTCTCTCCCTTACACAACACCCTTTCACACCTCCTTCCTTCTCTACTCTCAACTTGACAAAACAAGTTCCATGATCTTTCCCTTGCCTTCCTTCCCTCCACAGGCGACCCGCGCTACGAGGTGGTGCAGGACGAGCAGGAGGAAGGCCTGAGGAACATCCTGGTGATACACGACGCTGATACGCATGATTTCGGGGCGTATAACTGCTCCGTGGTGAACGAGTACGGCGTGGCCAGGAAACAGATCCTACTCAACGAAGAGAGTGAGTAAAATCGACCTTTGTGTGTTTTGTGCACTTGTTATGCATGTTTCGAATGCGTTTCTCATGTAAAATGGTAGTTTGTGGATACCCAAGCACCGCATATAACGGGGATCCGGCATGCATTTTTCTTTTGTTTTTCTTTTTTTTACTCTCTCCATGTAGTGTTTTGGGGGATCGCGTGTAAGCCTCTCTTCCAATGGCTAATCTTTATCGGATATTTTCTTAAGACAGTTTTGTTTGAGTTTTCTTTGTGTGTGTGTGTGTGTGTGTGTGTGTGTGTGTGTGTGTGTGTGTGTGTGTGTGTGTGTGTGTGTGTGTGTGTGTGTGTGTGTGTGTGTGTGTGTGTGTGTGTCGCGTGTCTTTTGTTCCGATAGTAGCCACTGGAGTAACGGGTCATTGATTAACGGCTTTTAGGTGACCACAAAGCACAATGGAGCGGCGGCACGTTCCCTTCCATGCCGGGCGGTGCTTGGGATACTCGAAGATGCTTCCATTCTTGCACGCCGTGGCTTTGTTTTGCCGGCAAGTTTTCGCACATGAGAATGGCGCATAATGTTCTGTCGGGCCAACTCCAGCATGTTAAGTAGGCTGTGTTTGTCTGTGTGTGTGTGTGTGTGTGTGTGTGTGTGTGTGTGTGTGTGTGTGTGTGTGTGTGTGTGTGTGTGTGTGTGTGTGTGTGTGTTTGAGGATTTCTCTTTTTTAGGTTTCCAATGTATGTTTTCAACTACTACCATCACTACAGCTGCTTTTACTACTACTACTACTACTACTACTACTACTACTACTACTATTACTACTACAACACTAGCAAAATTTTCAAAACGAGCGTTTCAAGGCAGACATCTCAGTATACATGGAAGGCCACGCTCACACTGTGCATCATCATGGAAGTTTAAAACACACTTAACTGTACAGACAACCCTGGCCATAAAAGACACTTGCAACACACACACACACACACACAC
>NC_059285.1:11136345-11138845 GCF_017591435.1 Portunus trituberculatus
TATCGCGCACCAGCCCCGCCCTATCACAGTCTTTCTTCAGCTATACCTGGCTACTTTTACCTCCTCCCCCCCTTCTCTCTCTCTCTCTCTCTCTCTCTCTCTCTCTCTCTCTCTCTCTCTCTCTCTCTTATATGCATATTATATAGTTTTGCAATCTTTACATTTTTTCTCTTTTATTTTTCTACTGTAATTCTTGATCTTGTTTTATGTTATTGTAGTAGTAATAGTAGTAGTAGTAGTAGTAGTAGTAGTAGTAGTAGTAGTAGTAGTAGTAGTAGTAGTGTTATTGTTATCATCATCACCCCCTGTTAATATCAAATGAACAATGGGTGTAGTTGTGTTTACGAAAGTTGCGTTTAAAGCCAAAATTATCTACGTAACTTCATTTAACTTGATCCCCTCCAGAAGTTGTGTACACTCCCTCCTAAACATTGGCGATAAGTATAGTCTTCTTCGTAGGTGGCGGAGAGGGGGACTGCTTAGCTTCATCCTGGACATGCACACACACACACACACACACACACACACACACACACACACACACACACACACACACACACACACACAGAGAGAGAGAGAGAGAGAGAGAGAGAGAGAGAGAGAGAGAGAGAGAGAGAGAGAGAGAGAGAGAGAGAGAGAGAGAGAGAGAGAGAGATTTTAAATAATGACCACAGACACACAAAGCACAGCATGGTTCCATTAACTAGAATGGCCCAATAATTTGCTCTCAAACTAATTATACTGAGCACGATTAAAATATAAGAAACATAGAAAGCACCAAACACACACACAAGAAAGAAAGAATAAACAATCACATTTCTTTCCTCTTCATACATAATTGTCTAGCATATGTTTAGATCTGCCTATCGTGATTTTATTTACTTTTGTTTCTGGCTATCACTAACAGACCTTCAACTTTGTAACCCTCATTGATCCAGCGGAGCAGCGACACCCCAACATCACCCATGCTGCAAGTTGACACGTGTGGCCTTTCTTAATACCAAACAATTCTTTGTCACGTTAAACTCTTCACCTTGATCATCCTTTCATTATTTATTTCGTTCTTCAATTAGTTGTTATTCAGGTGATACATTTGTACACCTATAGAGATGGCTTTATGATACATGGGTAAAGATGAAAAACATAGAATATTTTTTCGCCTAAAATTCACTTACAAATATTCATTGTATAGGGAAGGTGATTATATGCGCCATGAAAGCGTTCATTCCTCTTACTTTCTCTGACACATTGCCGCTTCAAGCTTGATTCGACTCCGCTCACTACTATGTACACACTTCCAAAGATGAAGCGACTCACAGAGACTACTGCAATCTTCTACCTCCTCAGACTTGCACCCTTTATATTTCTTCAGGGACTCGTGTTACTTTTATTCTTCAACCTTCCTCGAAATTCCTTCATAAATACGAAATGTCGAAATCTAAACAACTAACATACATTTCAAAAGTTTTCGATAGGTTTTGGCAAAATCTTTTAGTCTAAACTACACTTCCACGTATCTTACATCTCACTTACCAACACTTACATCCTGTACCTCAAGTTTGTTTTCTGGGTTAACTAAAAATGCGTAGTGGATGGCGAAGACCCCTATCCAAACACTGTAAATGGCGAGATTCAACAAGTATCTTTTAATACTTCCTAACAGAATTTTACAATGCCAACCCCTTTTTCATCAAATATCTAGCATATACGATATTCCACTCTTTCTTGTGAAGATCTTTCTATAGAAAGTCTTTCAATATAGTAGCACATACATGCATATTAGTGTGTGTGTTTCACTGTTTGTTCTGCTGCAGTCTCTGACGAGACAGCCAGACGTTACCCTACGGAACGAGCTCAGAGCTCATTATTTCCGATCTTCGGATAGGCCTGAGGCCAGGCACACACCACACACCTGGACAACAAGATCACAACTCCTCGATTTACATCCCGTACCTACTCACTGCTAGGTGAGGAAATCGAACCCCGGTCCTCTGGCTTGTGAAGCCAGCGCTCTAACCACTGAGCTACCGGGCGTGTGTGTGTGTGTGTGTGTGTGTGTGTGTGTGTGTGTGTGTGTGTGTGTGTGTGTGTGTATATATATATATATATATATATATATATATATATATATATATATATATATATATATATATATATATATATATATATATATATATATATGAAATTGAAGATACTAAAGAACATGGATAGCAGCAAAAACCTCCACATTTATCTTGCTTTATTATCAACGCTCCGCCTTTCCAAAGAAGGCATCTTCAGCATTATAAGCCACTACATGGCAACTTGGCGCTGGGGTGAGTCATTCAGAACCGTAGGCACTGGTGTTCATTATTACTCATGTGACGAGGTTGAAGACGCCTTCTATGGAAAGGAGAAACGTTGATAATAAAGCAAGAGAAATGTGAAGGTTTCTGCTGGTATCCATGTTGTTTCGTATCTTCAATTCCAACTATCAACATTTACATTTACCTGATCCAGC
>NC_059285.1:11143845-11153845 GCF_017591435.1 Portunus trituberculatus
GGCAGGCAGCAGTACTTCACGCAACGCACTGACCAACACTTGCATTACGTTGACTAAGGAGCCACATTCTCTACCCAGTGCGTTCCTTCTATATATGTCACTAAAATAACATGTTTGGTGAAAATCTGTTGTGTTCTTTATTTTCAAAATGTACGAAATGAAATAAATAAGGATAAAATTAATGAAATGAAAATATAAGAAAACAATATTCATGATAACAATACTCTCACTGCTTCCTGTAATATTACTCTTCAACTCCTTCTTTCCTTAATAAACTGCAGAGCAATGAGTGTTATCAATAAAGTTTAATAATCTCGTAAAAGTATCTACGTTACATGCGTACATGTATGCAATAAGTATACTTGTATATACAAACACATTATGTATCAGTCTGCTTTTCTATATGTATCTCTCTCTCTCTCTCTCTCTCTCTCTCTCTCTCTCTCTCTCTCTCTCTCTCTCTATGATTGCATCACGCACACAGCTATTATTTGTTCCCTTATTTATATGGTGATGCATTAGCTTAATTAATTTATCGTTCTTAGTTCATTTAGAAATTGGGACTCAGATTGCTTTTCTTTCTCTCTCTCTCTCTCTCTCTCTCTCTCTCTCTCTCTCTCTCTCTCTCTCTCTCTCTCTCTCTCTCTCTCTCTCTCTCTCTCTACACACACACACACACACACACACACACACACACACACACACATCAATACTCGCAGACCCATTACTCCCACTAATATTTTCCAATTTCCTTCCCTCCCTCCCTTTCCTCTAACAAACTTTCACACTTCCCTCCCCTCTCACCAGGCACCCCTTCCCCATAACACCACCATCACCACCCTCCTGTCACCCCCAAACCGTGTCAACTTTACATTTCCTGAACCTTTTCCGCCATAACCTTCTCCTTCCCTCCCAGTTGCCTCTCCCTTTTTCCCTTCACCTGTGCTCGTTTTGCCCTTACACCTTTCCCATTTCTAGGAACTCCTCCCTATGGTCTCCCTCTCCTCTTCCCTCACTTCCCCTCACTGCTAGGCACCGTCACCTGTATTTTCTTGGCGTCACCACAACACACCTGGGACTATTCACCTGCCCAATTGAGAGCTAGGAATGTTTCTCTCTCTCTCTCTCTCTCTCTCTCTCTGGATGGTGGAAAAATAGAGGCAGGAGCAGTGGGTAGAAAAGAAGAAAGGACAGAAGGAAAGGAAGGAGGGCTCGAGTTTATTTTTTCATGTAAACTGGCGGGATTTATGCGACGAGGTTCACATTTTGGGCCTCCACGTTTAGCCTCCCTTGATATTCCATTGTCTTGCCTCCCCACGGTAATGGCAAGGGGAGGGACGGAGGGACGGAGGGAGGAGGAAAGGAGTGGAGGTTGGGAAAAAGAAAGGACGAAAGGAATGGGAAAAGTAAGGAATGGACAGAAAAATACGGTGATGGTGTGTATTTTTTGTAATTTGTCATTAATAGTTTGATTTTTAGTTTTTTGAAATTGGAGGAATTGTTTGTGATTTGCCTTTATATGGAAAAGAAGAAAAGAAAAGGCGGTATGTCATCACTATCACGATCACCACACACACACACACACACACACACACACACACACACACACACACACACACTTCTTTAAAGGTTTATGGATCAGTAAATCAACAGAAAATAACGATGATAATGAGAGAAGATTAGTTTTATTTCTTCTTTCCCAGCAATGTCTTTCCGCCTCGTTTCCTAAAACATTTCCTTCTTCAAAGATAGAATCACCTTGTCAGATCACCATTAACATCTTCCCCTATTCCCTAGTTCCTACATAACATCCCTTTCCATTCTCATTCCTCCTCCCCCTAATTCTTCTCCTCCTCCTCCTCCTCCTCCTCCTCCTCCTATAATTTCCATCCAAACCACCAATCTCGTGTCTGTGTGACCGTCGGAGTTCATATTTTTTTCTTTATCTTTCCTTCCTTCCTTTCTTTTTCTTATTTTCGTCCCAAGAAACACATACAATTTTGCTATTTTGTGCGGAATGTACCCTTCTCTCTCTCTCTCTCTCTCTCTCTCTCTCTCTCTCTCTCTCTCTCTCTCTCTCTCTCTATATATATATATATATATATATATATATATATATATATATATATATATGAAAGCTTGTTCAAATTGCGATGTGTAAGGAGTTTCTTCGCCCCACTCCCAGATCGATCAGGGTCTCCTTCAGGGCTTCGTAGGGGAATCAGATACCAATATCAAGTCGTGCAAGTGCCCCTCAGTGTGTCCCGCGATCCGCTTTGTTGGAGAGAGAGAGAGAGAGAGAGAGAGAGAGAGAGAGAGAGAGAGAGAGAGAGAGAGAGATCTTGAATTTGAAGTTAATTTCCAGAGCTAAAGCTATCATGTGTGTGTATGTGTGTGTGTGTGTGTGTGTTTCACTTTCACTGTTTGATCTGCTGCAGTCGAGACAGCTCAGAGCTCATTATTTCCGATCTTCGGATAGGCCTGAGACCAGGCACACACCACACACCGGGACAACAAGGTCACAACTCCTCGATTTACATCCCGTACCTACTCACTGCTAGGTGAACAGGGACTACACGTGAAAGAAGACACACCCAAATATCTCCACCCGGCCGGAGAGTCGAACCCTGGTCCTCTGGCTTGTGAAGCCAGCGCTCTAACCACTGAGCTACCGTGTGTGTGTGTGTGTGTGTTAAATTTTCACCCACTACTTTTGGCTTTCAATTACAACGCAACTCTTTTCCAGCATAATACCCTGTACCCGGTCTGTATTATACCGTATAGAGCAGCGTTTCCCAATCTAGAGTGCTAGCATCCCCTGGGAGTGCTGAAATCAATTATAGGGGGGTGCTGAGAAGTGATGCACACACACTTCACTTTCTTTTATCCTTCTAATAACAAAATATTAATTATGGGTGCTGGACTGCTTAGATAAGACGACATGGGGTGGTATGGTTGGAAAAGGTTGGGAAAACGTTGATATAGAGACTCGCACCATACTCGTCTTTCTTGAAATTATGCATATCATATCCGAGACTCAGAACAACACAACGATAATAATGAAGGTTCACTGGTTCAACTTGACATCCAAATAACAGGGGTATTTGTACACCCAGTCTAAACATCAACCATATCCTACTGAACACTATTACCAACACATCAACGCCAACACGAAAACTAGCGACAAGCAAAACCATCGCTTCCTTCACCACCACTCCCCGTTACCATAACAATGCCATCAACAACACAGAATGAAAATAACTCTCACCATGACTCGACTGCCGCGGATCAAATGTCAAGCAGATAGACTAAAGGAAACGAGACTCCAGCCATCACTCTCCCTTGCCTTCCTTCCATCAAACTTACTCGCTCCGACTCGCTTGAGAAATCCAATCTCTCTTTTAAACTATCACGTTACCCATAAAATAAAGAATGAATGGCATCAGTTTCTTTCGTCACTTGTCAATAACATACGCGTACAGCTAGTAGAAAAAATGTGGAGCACAACTTGAGAGATAACGGAATGGCTGCACTATTATCAGCCAAGCAGGAAAAATGAGAGATAAATATATCAACTTCCTCATACCACAAATCAGTAAACAGCACCTGAAGAAATATAGATAAGTAGAGCATCGTGCTAGAAAAATAAACAGGGTGACTGGTGCTTACCTTACGCTGGTGTGGAGTTACTGGTAGCTGGATCGTAAGCTTTTCTCTCTTCAAGATCACTCACTAAGCGTCATTCCACGATCGCACTATAACACAATCATTATGCAAAAACACACACAAAAAAATTAACGAAGCAGGAATGGAAGCAATGAGGGATCCATTAGTTTACAAACGTGAGCAGTACACCACTGAAGGTTACACTGCTAGTTTGGTGATTTACTGGTAATGTCTCTTTGCATTACATTAGTCCATAGCGTTTCTTTCTAATACCGAGCAAGTCAGTTCTTTGTATCGAGTGATTGAAAAAGGCTGAGATCGCTGCAGTCCAGGTCTTTTACAGGCGACAGCAGGAGGATATGACTGCAGCCTGAAATAAAGAGGAAAAAAATGCATGAGTTCTTGGAGGACTGTAGAGTAGGAGCCGTGCAATTAGGCCACTTCTGAGGGTACAAGTAGTAAAATGGATCCTCAGCCTCAAATACTGACAGAAGACTGACGGATAACACGAAGCCTGTAATGAGAGAGAAAAAGATGGAAAAATACAAAAGAAAGAAGTTATTAGTCAGACGTTATTACAGAGAGGAACGAAGAAGAGTGAAAGCGAATTCAGCGTGGAGGCGATGAAATACTGCGGCGTGTGACTTCATGGAAATAACAGCAGAAGGCGGCTCACAATTAGACGCCAGGTAAATGCACAAAGGCTGAAATTCATGGAGGTTGTAAAAGTAATGAAGCCCAGAGGAATAATTTTGAGCATAACGTTGATTCATAATATATAAAGCCCAGAGAGAGAGAGAGAGAGAGAGAGAGAGAGAGAGAGAGAGAGAGAGAGAGAGAGAGAGAGAGAGAGAGAGAGAGAGAGAGAGAGAGAGAGAGAGAGAGAGAGAGAGAGAGAGAGAGAGAGAGAGAGAGAGAGAGAGAGAGAGAGAGAGAGAGAGAGAGAGAGAGAGAGAGAGAGAGAGAGAGAGAGAATGCCTGTATCCTGCAACTCCTCAAAATAATAATTAAATCACAAAACAACGTCACTAGTCCAACAAAATAGGCAGTGATATTTACTGAAAACACACACACACACACACACACACACACACACACACACACACACACACACACACACACACACACACACACACACACACACACACACACACACACACACACACACACACACACACACACACACACACACACACACACACACACACACACATAGCAATTAACATCACGTGCTGCCTACAGACTGATGCACACGTCTTTATTTAATGTCTCTCTCTCTCTCTCTCAGCTTTGCTCTATGGTATGAATATTACTGTCATTGTCGCCATCAGTACCAGTATAAAACAACAACAACAACAACAACAACAACAACAACAACAACAACAACAACAACTACTACTACTACTACTACTACTACTACTACTACTGCTACCACTACTACCACTAATATTAGTACTGCTACTACTACTACTACTACTACTACTACTACTACTACTACTACTACTACTACTTCTACTACTACTACTACTACTACTACTACTACTACTACTACTACTACTACTACTACTGCTATTACTACTATTATTACTACTATTACTACAACTACCACTGCTACTGTTACTGCTGTTACTACTACTACTACTATTACTACTACTACTACTGCTACTACTATGACTACTACTACCACTACTACTACCATTACTACTACTACTACTATGCTATTATAAAAACAATAGCAAGGTCCTCTTCTGTGGCAGTTATATACTGAGAATAGTTTTACATTTGTTTTTCAAATTAGTTTTACGTGCATATGAAATCCTTGTTTCCGCTTCCGCGTACTGAGGCAACATTAGCGTACATATTTCCCCTTGTATTATACTGCCGGATAATGTGCCGAGATGAAGAAAAAAAAAATAAGTAAAAAGGAAAAAAAAGATGAAGTTTTCAGGTTCTTTTACTACAATTTATTCGAGTGCAGATATAAAGTCACGTTCCTTGTAAGATGCAGTTACAATCAGAAGAAAAAAGTACAATAGGATTTAAAGTTAAAAAGACAAGACAAGAAAGAAGTATGCGTGGTGACCGCTTAAGCATTCAGTGGGCGTTAGTGTTCTTGCCGCCGCAGCGTGAGGCTAAGTGGGCAGAAAAAGTGAAAGTTATTATCAAATACATTCAGTAAGTCTCCTTCTTCCTACCACGCCATGAAACACTGTCACGCTCACACCAGGGAGAGAGAGAGAGAGAGAGAGAGAGAGAGAGAGAGAGAGAGAGAGAGAGAGAGAGAGAGAGAGAGAGAACCACACAACCAGCATCACTATCACTATTGCTACTACTACTACTACTACTACTACTACTACTACTACTACTACTACTACTACTACTACTACTACTACTACTACTACTACTACCACCACAACCACTCACCCCCTCCCCCAATATTCTGTATTCAAATGCCCTCGCGTTTTTCGTACTCTCGATCTTCGCTGCCACCATTACACAGGCGCGGCGGTGCGGGAGACGGCGGTGGTGAGGTATGCTGGTGGCGGCGAGGCGAGCTGCGAGCTACCACCGCCGGGCCGCTGCTCTAAATGCCCTTTTCAGCTCCCAATTAGCGGGCCCCCTCGTCCTTTCCCTCACACAGGCTATCTCGCGCTATCCTCGCCGCCGCCACTGAGCTCCACCATCTACCTCTTACATGGAAACACTCTCTCTCCTCGGCTGTGTTTCCGTGTATATGTTTTTGCAGCGGCGGCGTAGGTGGTGTTGGTGTTGGTGATGGTGGTGGTAGGTTGTTTTCCAGTCTTACTGTTGTTGTACGTAGTGTTGCTGTAGTTGTAGTGTTGCTTTTGTTGTTATTGTTGTTGTGGTGGTGGTGTTGGTGGTGATGGTGGTGATGAGGGTGGTGGTTGATGATAATGATCTAGTGTTGATGGTGATTGTTAAGTAGCGGGGTGATAATGGCCATGCAATATGTGGCTTTAAATTCTGTAAAGCGCATGTGTGTGTGTGTGTGTGTGTGTGTGTGTGTGTGTGTGTGTGTGTGTGTGTGTGTGTGTGTGTGTGTGTGTGTGTGTGTGTGTGTGTGTGTGTGTGTGTGTGTGTGTGTGTGTGTGTCCGTCCAAACCTCGAAAACAACCATTTTTTTTCTGTAGAAACTGGTAAATGATGTGAAGCATCTATAATGAAACCGTCCTGACCTACGTCAAGGAAAGGTTGAGTGGGAAGAACGTGTTGAAGTGCTGGTGTCTTTTTTTTCTTTTCTTTCACCGGGTGATGAGGAAAGGTGTGAGGAAGCGAGGCAGCGAAGCTGAGAGGTGTGGCTTTTGTTCCATATAAAACAATAGTAAGGGAGAGTGGTGTGCTGTCGTCAATGGCTTTACTGTAACAATTTTTTTTTTCATTTTTTCTTCCTCATTTATATGTTATTTTTGTTTTTTTAATGCTTGTATTCAGTGCACGCTTTCTTTTTATCCGTTCTTCATTCTAATATGCATGGTTTGTGCATGGGTCAGGATTTGATGTGTGTCCGTCTCAAAGACAAAACAATTTTCCAGTGCTTTCTAAATCATTAGTTCTGAATATATAAATCATTGAATTTCTCTCACTGTTAAAGCTAAAAAAACAATCACAACTAATGGAAAACAATCACAGCTAACAATCATTTATATATAGTATCTTTAATAATTTTTTTTTTCAGCCATGCATCACAAGCTCATATATTTCAAAGCATAGAGACTCTCACACATACACAATTTCCCAACTACTATACGTCACACCTAAGTCACATTCAAGCCTTTACACAAACACACACAGGTCATTTTTGCTACCCTAGTGTTCCCTCAAAGCCAGCAATAATATATCCTCACTGCTTCCTGGCCTAACACTGTCGACCCAAGTGAGTGAACACATCCTAATCCCCTTACAGCCTGTCTTCGTGTGTTCCCACCCTATCTTATCTGCCGCCGCCCGTGTAGTGTGTCCCTGTGTTATCCCCGCTTTCTGTTCCCCCAGAGACGGTGCCTGTAGTGCTGCTGGTGGGCGGAGTGGTGGCAGTGGTGGTGGTGGCAGCGGTGGTCGCGTCTCTGATCCTGTGTAACAAGAGGCACTCCAACATCAAAGGTGAGAACCGAGGAGGAAGAGGAGGAGGAGGAGGAGGAGGAGGAGGAGGAGGAGGAGGAGGAGGAGGAGGAGAAAGAACGAAAGCAGAGTACAGTAGGGAAAAAGAGGCGATAAGTAGCTGAGAGGCAGAAGGAAAATGAGGAAGAAAAGAATGAGAAAAAAGGTAGGAAGAGATGAAGATGAGGAGGATGAGGATGGAGAGAGCGTGATGGAGAAAAATAGATGTAGATGAACAGGAGGAGCAGGAAGAGGAGGAAGAAGAGGAGGAAGAGGAGGAAGAGGAGGAGGAGAATGTAGTAGGTGGAAAGAACGAGTCACAAGAGAAGAATACTGAAGTGGGAGGAAGAAAACGAGGATGAGGTGAACGACTAAGAGGAGGAGGAGGAGGAGGAGGAGGAGGAGGAGGAGGAGGAGGAGGAGGAGGAGATTTACAGTGGACAATGGAGTTATAGGAAAAGGAAATAAGGGTGACTATGGTAACTTATAAAATAATCGCCTCTTGCCGTAAACATTCAACATAACAGGAAACAAGAAGATGAAGAAGAAGAAGAAGAAGAAGAAGAAGAAGAAGAAGAAGAAGAAGAAGAAGAAAAGAAAAGGAAGAAGAAGAAGAAGCAAAATGGAAGAGGGAATGTGAGGAAGGAGGAAGAAATTAGGTTATGGCGTGCTATTTATATATCGGAGGAAGCGCATCCACGCCAACACACCCACACACACACTCACCCACACACACACACACACACACACACACACACACACACACACACACACACACACACACACATAAATTTCTAGCTGTTCATTATTATTTTATTTTAATACCGTAACAAAGTGTGTGAGAGAGAGAGAGAGAGAGAGAGAGAGAGAGAGAGAGAGAGAGAGAGAGACGTGCTAGTCAATTGTAACACTCATCTCTCTTCGAGATTCCCTCTCTCTCTCTCTCTCTCTCTCTCTCTCTCTCTCTCTCTCTCTCTCTCTCTATCTATCTATCTATCTATCTATCTAGTTTCAACTATTCCTTGCTCCTTCCTTCCCCGTCTTCCTTCCGCCTTTCCTGCCTTCCTACGATCCCTCCCCACACACATAGACCTCCCACCTACCACTTCTATAGTTCCTCCATTTCCTCCTCCTCCTCTGCCTCTGTGTTCCATCCTAACCTGAACTTTCCTTCTCCCTCCACTTCCCCCATTTCCCAAATCACTAATTCAGGAGGAGGAGGAGGAGGAGGAGGAGGAGGAGGAGGGCAACAACGAAGTGGAGGAAGAGGAACAGGAAGGTGCGGAGGTACTGGAGAGGAAAGAGAATGGAGTGTAGGAAAATACATTAGCTTATAGGATTATTATTATCAGTGTTAGTGTCACCGTATCATCATGAACAACATTACCGCAGGGAGGCTTGAAATATATACCTGTGTATCCAGCACGCTTTTAAAACAGGCCAGTAAAAATAGGCAAGTACTACAGCTGGGCAACTCCTCTCCTAGGAACCACTATTATTAATATTATCACTATCATCCACACGAGAATTACTTCAGTATATATAAAATTTCACGTGACACTTTGCATATGCCTAACAAGGGAAGTTACTCTTTTATATAAATTCACTGTTATTATTACCGTCATTACCATCATCAACGTAATTATCCTCATCGCTTTTCCTTTTACTGCCGTCGTCCATTGTTCCTCTGCTCGTCACTGCAACACATGAGAGGTTACACTAAATGGCCTTCACTTTTTAGCGGCAAACAAAAACTTTCCAAGTATAAACACAACACAACGCATTACGATACAGAGTTTTGTGCGGCGCTGAGAGCAACGGAAAAGAAAGAAAGATTATTTTATTTCGGGAAGCACGACATTAATGCTACAACACAGTATTAATCGTATTTTTTTTCTTTTTGAGAGAGAGAGAGAGAGAGAGAGAGAGAGAGAGAGAGAGAGAGAGAGAGAGAGAGAGAGAGAGAAATGAGGGAGAAAATCCTATAAGCATTTGGGGGCAGATTTCCTCCCTTCCTCCTCCCCTTCCTTCTTTCCTTCCAGCTCCATCCTTTCACTTCCACATCAACAAGGAAATAATAATAAATTTTCCCTTGGTCTTCCTCTTTTTTCCTTCCTAACTACGCCTACTCTTCCTCTTCCTCCTCCACCTTCTCCTCTCTTGAATATTTAGCTACTTTGCCTTTGTTCCTGTTCTTCGTCTTCCTCTTAATCCTCTT
>NC_059285.1:11158845-11168845 GCF_017591435.1 Portunus trituberculatus
AAGCAACGAATTACAGAGAGAGAGAGAGAGAGAGAGAGAGAGAGAGAGAGAGAGAGAGAGAGAGAGAGAGAGAGAGAGAGAGAGAGAGAGAGAGTTGGAAAGAAAGGTAGGTGATCAGGCAGAGAGGTTTACCAAAGGAAACAGGAAGAAAACACTCGCCTGTGTGCCTCTCCTGCTCCTTCATCCTTAGTGGTTTGCAGGATAGTCACGGTGCTGGGAAACTCCTGGCCAGCTGAATGTACCGAGCCAATACAGAGAAAGGTGGAACGTGAAATGAATACGCCAGACTAATAAATAAGAAGAGAAATATAGATAGAAAAAAAAATACTGAATATATGAATGCAGGAATGGAGGAGAGAGAGAGAGAGGCTATAAGTGGAAGGATAATTATAAACAGGTGTCGTATATTATGATGTGCAGGTAATTGTTGTTGTTGCTGCTGGAATGTAGAAATAAAAACAGGAGCGTCTAATTGTTACTACTCATTCTAATTGTTACAGCTGTGCACCAGGAATAACAATGGCCAGTCGGGTAGAAACTAATACACACACACACACACACACACACACACACACACACACACACACACACACACACACACACACACACACACACACTTAAATATAATTATCAGTGAAAAATAAGATAAACGTGACTACGATAAGATTCTCTCTCTCTCTCTCTCTCTCTCTCTCTCTCTCTCTCTCTCTCTCTCTCTCTCTCTCTCTTGTTCCTTACTTCAACCAGACTTTCTTTCTTTCCCTCCCTCATTCTTCCATCACCTCACCCCCCATGCCCTCTTACCATCCCTTTGTTCTCCCTCATGCAGGCAACACAGCGCCGGAATTACACTTTCATTTTTCTACTAAATTGACGTTACATTTAAGCATAAAAAAGATTAAAGGCTCAATCACTGCGGCATTATTAGTAATTGAAAGCAACGTTAATATTTACACTAACAACAATAGCAATACTAACGATGAGAACTTAAACAATGTAAATAAATAGATAATATGAAGGAGGTAAAATATGAATCAGTAAGAATAAATACATAGAAAGAAAAGAAATAGAAGAGAGAAAGAAAATGTTGTTTGAAAATGGTGTATCAGCGAGGAGGAGGAGGAGGAGGAGGAGGAGGAGGAGGAGGAGGAGGAGGAGGAGGCAACCATTATCCGGAGTGTGGACACGAGAATATTACAAGAAGACTTTTCCTGCTGGACACTCGTTTGTTCGCCATATATCTTTACTCAGTCTTTTTTGCCACTTATGTCTGTCTGTGTGCTGGAAAATACAATCAGATGGACGCGCAAAGCTATCAGTGGGAGATCAAAATGGAGTGGAAGTTGACAACATTTTCTTCACCCCTTTCCTCCCTTCCCTCCCCTCCCCGGCCACATCTTTTTCTCAACAAACCCTCAACTTTTTTTTTTCTTTGATGCTTTGCTGAAGAGGTAACGTTACAGTTATCAAATGGAAAAAAAAAAAAATCAAAAGCAGAGAGTCTATATATATTTTTTTTGTCCTTTCATTTACATTACACTTTCCTATCTATCTATTAATTCGTAATCTTTTATTTATTTATTTATCATTTATAAAAGAGAAAACTGTTACGTACAAATCAAAACTCTAGATAGCAAGAGTCTATTTTTCCTTAGCCTTTCAATGTTCAATATCCATTCTTTTATTCAACTGTCTATTTGCCTACCTGTCTGTTTGTTTGTTTTATGTTTATGTTTTATTGACTATGAAACTATGAACTCAAAATCAATACTCAAAGGAGAGAGAGAGAGAGAGAGAGAGAGAGAGAGAGAGAGAGAGAGAGAGAGAGAGAGAGAGAGAGAGAGAGAGAGAGAGAGAAATACTTTAAATTGTAGTACTTTACATTTACCTACCAGTCATCTATCTATATATTTATCTATCTATCTATCTATCTATCTATCTATTTATCTATCTATCTGTGTCCCGGTCCACTTTGAGTGGTTGTTCACTAGATTCCACTCTCGCTATTCTATTCCTCTCTCATCTTCTTCCCTTTTCTCCTCCTCCTCTTCCTTGTCCTCCTTCTCCTTGTCCTGCTCCTGCTCCTCCTCCTCCTCCTCCTGCTCCACCTCCACCTCCACCTCCACCTCCTCCTCCTCCTTCCTCCTCCTACTCCTCCACTCTCCTGACACACTCTTACACGTCCTAGGTCCATTTACCCACATTTCCTCCAATCCTCTTCTACATTTCTGCATTTTTTCTCCTGCCTCACTTCGCCTCTCCGGATCTTTTTTTTTTTTTTTCATTTCCATCCCGACCTCTCCCTCACCACTCTCTCTCTCTCTCTCTCCCAACACTCTTATACTCACCACCAATCCACACCATCTCTCCTCTCTTCCTCACTCGTCCTTCTCCAGATCTCAAACCTTCCCACTACTTCTGTAAAAGGGAAAACTCAGTACACGCGTTGCGCTTCACCTCAAACACCTGAGCAACACACACACATAGACACACACACACACAGACACACACACACACACACACACACACACACACACACACACACACACACACACACACACACACACACACACACAGATACTTAAATGTTTACTTGTACTTCCCTCATATTCCCATTTTCACCACCACCACCACCACATTCTTCGTTCTCTCTCTCTCTCTCTCTCTCTCTCTCTCTCTCTCTCTCTCTCTCTCTCTCTCTCTCTCTCTCCCTCCAGTTCTCGTTCTGGTCGCCGCGTGGCTCCAGTACTCCCGGATAGCAGTGTGTACTCAGCTATTTTGTGTTGCGTAGCTTCTGTTTGTTTTGCAGATTAATAGTTGGTTTTGTTGATAGTATAATGTGTTTTGTGTGCCTTATTTAAACTCCCGGCAAGTTTTAACGAGTGGAGTTAATACGAGGCGAGCAGCGCAGGGAGAGAGAGAGAGAGAGAGAGGGAGAGAGGAAAAGGAGATTAGAAGTGCTCTCACTGAAATCTTCCCAAGTAAAGAAAAAGTAGTTCAAAGAAATTAGTCCTTAAAATTATCGTATCATAGCCTCCTGGGAATGAAAAGTGGCGGCAGCAGCAGCAGCAGCGGCAATAGCACCATAAGTAGTAGTAACAGTAATAGGAATAGTGGTAGTAGTAGAAGTAATGATGATCATGATAATAGCAACAATATTAATAAAATTAATAATAATAATAATCATAGTAATAATGATGATGATGATGATACTACTACTACTACTACTACTACTACTACTACTACTACTACTACTACTAATAATAATAATAATAATAATAATAATAATAATGATAATAATAAATATGATAAAAATAATAAACGCCCACAAAAGACCTGGTACATGCAATGAGGATGACATTTACTTTCCAGCACACATTCTTACGTATAAAACCAATACAAAAATAATATAAACAATCCAGAAAGTATTCAATAGCACATGTCTACCTTATCGACTCTGGCCTAGACCAAGTAATAATATTCTGTAAGCCTTCCCTGCGGCACACCGAGTACTTCTTCCTATTTATCGTCTCTGTTACCACTCATCACGACCATCTGACCGAGACTTGACTGAAAACACACGCCAACCACGATCCATACCACCACCACCATCACCACAATCTGTACCACGGCTACAGTTCTGAGCGTGGAAAGGAATCACGTGTCACAGTAAGAGACAGAAAATAACGGACCATAAGGACTTTAGAAAATTGATGAGATTCGAATCTGTGAGAGGAACGAAGAGAGAGAGAAAAAGCAGCCATGGAGTAAAAGGAAGACGACGGAGAGGAAGAGAGATACTGAAGTTGAGGAGGTGGAATGGAGTATGAGGAAGAAAGAACCAAGATGCACGGAAGGAGAGAAAGTGGGAAGCCTGAGGAGTGTAGGAAGGGAAGGAGGGAAGGAGAGAGGAGGGGAAGGAAGGATGCAAGAGAAGCAGGGAAGGAGGGAGGAAGGGAAGGAGGGAAGGAAGGGACTCATGACAAATTAGACCACGACATGTGCAGTGAACGGCCCAAGTGAATCATGAAGTAACTTGAAGGGTGCCTATTGGTTCTTCTCCTCCTCCTCCTCCTCCTCCTCCTCCTCCTCCTCCTGCTGTTGCTGCTGCTTCTCCTCCTCAGACTCCTCCTCTTACTGTTCCTCCTCCTACGTAACATAACGGAGGCGCCTTTTTCCTCGTCTGAAGAATAAGGAAAAAGAGAAAAGAAGTTCTTGGAGAAAATAATAGCTTTGTTTGGGCAATTTATTTACCGTCAATCACACGCTTTCTTTGTCTGTCGGAAGTGCTGGCGCTGAGGCCGTATTATTACCTCTGTGTGTGTGTGTGTGTGTGTGTGTGTGTGTGTGTGTGTGTGTGTGTGTGTGTGTGTGCATGTATGTGCTGGTGTTTGATTACTGACACAGAGAGAGAGAGAGAGAGAGAGAGAGAGAGAGAGAGAGAGAGAGAGAGAGAGAGAGAGAGAGAGAGAGAGAGAGAGAGAGAGAGAGAGAGAGAGAGAGAATAACGATGCCATATGGAATATAAGGAGGTGTGAGTGAGAGTGAAAAAAGAGAGAAATGATATGTGGAGAATGACTGGCGTGAGACGAGTAAACGTGATGGAAGGAGACCATTTCTTTTTCCTATTTTCTGTTTCTTTTGGTCGTTGGTGTTGACAACTGAAGCGTCTGTTTCCCCGCGTGTTTCTCTCTTATTTGTATTTATGAAGAAAAGAAAGAAAAGAAAAATCAACCTCTCATTGTGTGAAAAGAGTTGATATTGCCTCTTTCTCTCTCTCTCTCTCTCTCTCTCTCTCTCTCTCTCTCTCTCTCTCTCTCTCTCTTTATTTTTGGGAACAGTAACAAAAAAAATGACGGGCAAACTAATTCAAACACACAAAGGGAAGCAGACACAAGAGTGACAGACAAGCGGAGGCAGACAGACGCGCAGACACACAGACATACAAACACACAGACACAGAGACACTCCAACCCTCCTCCCCTTCAGAAAAACTCCTTCCTTTTTGCTACAATGTGTCACCTCTTCGAATCACGCTACATATGTAATTAAAAGTGTGTGTGTGTGTGTGTGTGTGTGTGTGTGTGTGTGTGTGTGTGTGTGTGTGTGTGTGTGTGTGTGTGTGTGTGTGTGTGAAATGTCATCATGATTTCGTAATATTGTCGTTTTTTTTCCTACCTGTCTATAACATACACTACGTTCGTGATTTTTAATTAATTTGTTTTTTCACCCAACAAGAGCGAATTAAACCGAGCATTACAGGACAGCAGGCCGCGTGACATCATTGTTATGAAATTGACGGGAATAAAACTCTCATGTGATGAAAATATCGTGGAAATTACCAGCAGTGAAGTGATAATAAGTTGAAAATACTGTGGTGATTTCCAGAACTAGAGGAGCTATGCATGTGTATTTATACGTATATAAACTGAAAATATAAATACGTAATATGAATAACGAAAAACGAATATTATTTCTATCTATTTTATGTATTTTTTTAATCACCCTTTAAACCTTAATTAAGTTTTATTACTGTGTGCATTATGATTTCCATGTTCCATTATGTTTGTCTTTTATGTGCATTGTTTTCATTTCTCTCTTTTGTTTTCATTTTTTTCCTAAGAGCGGACACGTCGCTTTCGTGGCAGTGTTTATGGTGAGTTTATGTTCATTATAATTTATTTAAGCCCTACCATAGTATCTCTCTCTCTCTCTCTCTCTCTCTCTCTCTCTCTCTAAAGGTGTCACTGTCGCAACATACACTACACACCACACTGCACGCCACGCACCGCACACCACACACATTCACGCCACAACTCCACAATCACACACACACACACACACACACACACATACACAAACGCGCGGCGCCATCACACGGATGTCATGCATGATAATTACCTATAATTAACGCAGGCGGGGGAAAACAGTTACAATATTCATGTGTAACAATATGCACATTAACGGTAATATAATAACTTAACTATAGATAAAATAGTTATAGAATGAAAAAAAAGTAAAGAAAAAGGATGCGTGAATGTGAGAATAACACACGAGGAAGAGAAGCAGAACCACACCGCACACAAAGAAATAACGCGAACCATTTTCCGTTATAAAAAAAACAACGAAAACATTACACTAATAACATCGAGGGAAACATAATGACAGTTCCAGCACCACTGTCAGCTTCCATCTACCCCTCTCCCCATCCCCTTTCTCCTCTTCCTCTTCCTCTTCTTCCTCCTCGTCCTCTTCTACTCTCCTTTCATCTGCCATCCTCCCCCTCCCTTCCACTGCAATTTCAATCTCTAATGGCAATATCTTAAAAGCTCATTCTTTCATAATTGCAGCGCCTAATTGCCCTCACTATGCAAATGCTCGGTCAAAGCCAAAGGGTTTAGCAGAAAAATGTTGTACTCATGTCATTGATGTTTCCAGATTACCTTGGTCGGCGGACTGTGAGGTTTAGCAAAGGTTGGTATGACGGTGTGTGTGTGTGTGTGTGTGTGTGTGTGTGTGTGTGTGTGTGTGTGTGTGTGTGTGTGTGTGTGTGTGTGTGTGTAAGTAAGTGTATGTATTTTGTTATGTACATGTTACGTATAGAGTGCGAATCAAATCAGTGGAAAGTTTTGTTCATGCAAGTCCCAGCGCAAAACAAACACATGTCGATGGTGCAAGCTTGAAGTAAAGTAAACCTAGTGTATGCCTGCCAAGTGTGTGTGTGTGTGTGTGTGTGTGTGTGTGTGTGTGTGTGTGTGTGTGTGTGTGTGTGTGTGTGTGTGTGTGTGTGTGTGTCAGTAAGCCGGCTGGTAGAGGTGTGGCGCCCCGTGTATGGTATCAACGGCATTAGCCTGTGCGTGTATGCAAATAAGGGTGTTGTCTCTAGTGAGTGTGTCTATCGGCAAGTTCTCCTGCTGGCTACAGTATAGTGGCCGTCTGTATGGTAACACTGCCGCCCTTCTCCCTTGTATGGTAACCATGTCTCCTTTCTTATCCCCGCTGCTCTCCATGGTAGCCCTGCTTTTATTTTCCCCTTCCTTCTCTATAGTAACACTGTTTTGGCCACACAACTGCTAGAACGTAGAGTTTTCTTTTAAAAGCAATATTCTCTCTCTCTCTCTCTCTCTCTCTCTCTCTCTCTGGCCTAGTGTCTGCCTGTGAAGTGAGGAATAATCTACTAACAGTCCAGTACCGCTGCATTTGGCAATTCAATGTTAAGTAATCCGGCACGAAGTAATCCGTTGTGATCCGGCAGCAGGCATTACGTGAAGCCCGCGGTAATGGTATGCATTGCCTCACGCTCAACGACATAAATAAGCCGGTGTGTAGATCAATAATCACGTAATCAGTTGCACCAGTAGTAGTAGTAGTAGTAGTAGTAGTAGTAGTAGTAGTAGTAGTAGTAGTAGTAGTAGTAGTAGTAATAGCAGGAGTAGTAGTAGTAGTACAGTAGTAATAGTACTACTAGTAGTAGTAGTAGTAAGTAAAAAACACAAATATATGTCAAAAACTAGATATATGTACGTACAAAGAAAGAAGTATCGTGAACTACTAATTCAACCCCCTAACCTCATCACACAGACACTGACTCAAAGACTTACACTCACTTACACAAATGTGAATGACTCCCTAAAGCTCCACTTATTTTTACCGCCTCTTGCTAGCATCAGCGTCTGGAGGAAGGACGAAGGAGGAGGAGGAGGAGGAGGAGGAGGAGGAGGAGGAGGAGGAGGAGGAGGAGGAGGAGGAGGAGGAGGAAGGAGGAAGAGGAGGAGGGAGGTGGTGGATGAGAAGCAGTCCCTCCACTAAGCCTTTCGCATGTAATTGGTTGGCACGCTAGAGGAGCCCTTCAGAAGACCCTTAGCAGTCCACTCAGTCCAGAAGTCACATTTCAAGTCCACAATTAATTGGTGTTTGAAGAAAGTAAATCCGTCCTGTTCCGCTTAGTAGGGGCGAGGGTCTCTTGAGTACGGTAATCTTCTCTCGGGTACGACATATGCCTCTCTGGGCGCCGACAGCCTGCCGCGTCAGCATATCAGCCCACGGTAGTTACGCCCTCGAGCCGCAGCAAGGAGACACAGAGAAGGAAGGAAGGGAGGAAGGACGGAGGAGTAAAAATCATCGCGGTAGAGAAGTGAGGAGAAAAGTAATGATGATGAGAGGCCGCAGCTATCAAGGGAGAGAGAGAGAGAGAGAGAGAGAGAGAGAGAGAGAGAGAGAGAGAGAGAGAGAGAGAGAGAGAGAGAGAGAGAGAGAGGTGCAAGTTATCACAGAGAAAGGAAAGTAGGTATAGTGCATAAATGTGGAGAAAAAATATAAGCTGGTGAAGAAGAAAAACACGAAACAACCTGTTATAAAAGGAGTGAAAAATAAAAATGAGGGAGATTAAAAGGAAAAATGATCATGGGAAATAAAAAAAACAAGGATGGAGAAAGGGAGGTTAGGATTGAGAGAAAGAAGGGCGGCGGAAAGGAAGGGAAAAGAAGATGGAGAGAAGAAGGCTTACCAGATGAGAGGAAACAGGAAGGAAAAGGAGATATCTGTGTTTTCAAGAGTAAAAAGAGACGGAAACTCAGTTCTCAAGGGGAAATGGGGGAGATAAGGTACTAACTTATCAATGGAGGGAAGGTGACAGAGGGAGAAAAGGAGAGATGCCTACAACTGCTGCTCACTCCATCATGTAATGTGCGTATGAGAGAGAGAGAGAGAGAGAGAGAGAGAGAGAGAGAGAGAGAGAGAGAGAGAGAGAGAGAGAGAGAGAGAGAGAGAGAGAGAGAGAGAGAGAGAGAGAGAGAGAGAGAGAGAGAGAGAGAGAGAGGTGAAGCATGTAAAGAGGAATACATGGAAGAGATGGGAACAACGAAAATGGAGAAGAAAGACACCAGGGGATGGAGACAGAGCAGGAAGAGGAGGAGGAGGAGGAGGAGGAGACGGAGAAGGAGAAGGAGAAGAAGGAGGAGGAAAAGGAGGAGGAAGAGGGTGGTCGTAACAGCTTCTCTAAGGCAGCCAAACCCCAGCCACTCGCAGTTAAGGTAAGTTAATAACCAGACGGGGGTAGTTAGGGCGAGTTAGGCTTGTTACAATCCTCCGGCGGGTAGTTAGAGCCAGTAGGGAACAATTACGGCGACGTTAAGGGTAATTAGAATACACAGAATAGCCTGGTTGTCGTGGAAATTCCAACGACCTATCACGCGCCGTCTTGTGCGAGGAGCCATTTTCATTGGCCATTAGGTAAATTACACTTTTCTTAGCGCTGTCTTTCTCTTACGACTTAAATGATTGATGGATTTTGGGTTGTGGATGCTTAGGATGAAGTCAGGATTTTATTAGCGGAGTTGTGTGTGTGTGTGTGTGTGTGTGTGTGTGTGTGTGTGTGTGTGTGTGTGTGTGTGTTGTCAGGTATCTCTTCTCTTTTCTTTTCGTTTCTTTTCCTTCCTTGCTCCTCACAGCGCGGCAGAAATGAAGGATGCAGTCGGGCCGTTTTTAGTTTTTGTGTTTCCGTGTGTTTTGTGTTTTCTATTCGGGGAAATAATGCCAACACACAATAGGCTGCTTTTCCTATTGGACGTCTGACTACAAAGAATGAAAAAAATGCCTGTGAGGAAAGATATTTTCTTTCTCATGACGGACTTCCCCCGGTCATTTTTCCCTTGAAATCTCTCTCTCTCTCTCTCTCTCTCTCTCTCTCTCTCTCTCTCTCTCTCTCTCTCTCTCTCTCTCTCTCTCTCACCTGTCTTGTCTCTTCCTTTACCTCCCGTCACGCCTGCCGCCTGCCGTCCTGCTTCAGCGACTCGCCAACACAAAACACACGTGTAAACACAAACTCTTCTAAGAACTCAGCCCCAAACTTTTGCCGAGAATTTCTACGGACGGCCAGTGTCCCGTAATTCCCTTTGTCTTGGTACTGATGCTGCCAACTTTTTTTATCTGGTAACACTGAGGTGAGGCACAAGTCAAGAGTTCTTACTCAAAGTTTAGCATGCTATGAGTTTTTTCTTTC
>NC_059285.1:11178845-11183845 GCF_017591435.1 Portunus trituberculatus
CACTCTTAACCAACTACAGACGTGGACGGAGGACAACAAAATGACCATCAACCACACCAAGACCGTGGTGATGCACATTTGTACCTCCACAGCAGCAGTCCCCCCTCCCCAGCTATCTGTGGGCCCTCACTCCCTCCAGGTGGTCCGCAGCACCAAGCTTCTAGGTGTCTTGGTGGATGATCAATTATCATGGAAGCAGCATGTTTCCACCATCATCAGGTCAGCCTCATACAAGATCTATATGCTGCGCCGACTCAGGTCCCTGGGTGCACCGGCAGATGAGCTGAGGGGAGTGTACCTCACCTTTATACTCCCTAAGCTCATGTACGCCTCACCAGCGTGGTCCTCCCTGAACCTCACACAACGACAACAGCTGGAGAGGGTTCAGAAGAGGGCGTTCAGGGTCATCCTTGGGCCTGCCTACAGGTCCTACAAGGACGCCCTGACCTGCCTGAGTCTGCCGAGGCTGGCCACAAGACACCAGGAAGCCTTGGAAAAATTTGGGGAAGGGCTGCTGCATCATCCACGTCTCCTCCACCTGCTATCCCCAGACGTGCCTCCCCCTGCCCGCGCCACTCGACACCAGAATCGCGTGGCGCCCTTAAGAGCACCGCGCACTGACCGGTACCACCTTAGCGCGGTGCCCACAATGGTGCGAGCCATAAATAAATAAATAAATAAGTAAATTCTTGGTTAAGTTAGATCCATAGTTAGGTTAAGCATTTCATTGTTTTAATGTCCCTCCCCTGTACATTTTCAGTGTAAATTTTTGTTGCACTGCCAAATTAATAAACCGTACTATTATTATTATTATTATTTTACACACACACACACACACACACACACACACACACACACACACACACACACACACACACACACACACACACACACACACACCCACCCTTATTTCTGTATAGGCATCATTCCTTCTGCCTGTCACCTTGAGCGGAAAGCAGCTTGGCCATGTGTGCTGTGATTACTGTACGGAGAGAAAATGGTAGAAAAATAAGACTCTCCATATATTTTTTTCTCATTTTTTTTCTATACTTTCTTTCCCTTTCTTCTCCCCAGTCCCCAAGCCTTCCTCTCCCTCCACATTCCCTCCCTCTTTCCCCTCCTCCCTCCATCAAACAATCATCGCCGCCCCCAGACCAGTGTTTGCTTGTGGTCTTTAAAAAAGTTTTACGGACCAGAAAAGTGAAGTGATTGTGACGACGGTTCCCGAGTTTTCTCTCTCTCTCTCTCTCTCTCTCTCTCTCTCTCTCTCTCTCTCTCTCTCTCTCTCTCTCTCTCTCTCTCTCTCTCTCTCTCTCTCTCTCTCTCTCTCTCTCTCTCTCTCTCTCTCTCTGTGTGTGTGTGTGTGTGTGTGTTCACTGTTTGATCTGCTGCAGTCTCTGACGAGACTGCCAGACGTTACCCTACGGAACAAGCTCAGAGCTCATTATTTCCGATCTTGGGATAGGTCTGAGACCAGGCACACACCACACACCGGGACAACAAGGTCACAACTCCTCGATTTACATCCCGTACCTACTCACTGCTAGGTGAACAGGGGCCACACGTGAAAGGAGACACACCCAAATTTCTCCACCCGGCCGGGGAATCGAATCCCGGTCTTCTGGCTTGTGAAGCCAGCGCTCTAACCACTGAGCTACCGGGTGTGTGTGTGTGTGTGTGTGTGTGTGTGTGTGTGTGTGTGTGTGTGTGTGTGTGTGTGTGTGTGTGTGTGTGTGTGTGTGTGTTTCCTATGTGCCTGCGTGAGTGCGCGGATTCTTCCTGATGGAAATAAAGTAATATATATATATATATATATATATATATATATATATATATATATATATATATATATATATATATATATACATGATATATTTCAAATGCTAGTAGAGAGAGAGAGAGAGAGAGAGAGAGAGAGAGAGAGAGAGAGAGAGAGAGAGAGAGAGAGTGTGTGTGTGTGTGTGTGTGTGTGTGTGTGTGTGTGTGTGTGTGTGTGTGTGTGTGTGTGTGTGTGTGTGTTTCCTATGTGCCTGCGTGAGTGCGCGGATTCTTCCTGATGGAAATAAAGTAATATATATATATATATATATATATATATATATATATATATATATATATATATATATATATATATATATATATATATATATATATATACCATTTAGAAAACTCATGATATATTTCAAATGAGAGAGAGAGAGAGAGAGAGAGAGAGAGAGAGAGAGAGAGAGAGAGAGAGAGAGAGAGAGAGAGAGAGAGAGAGAGAGAGAGAGAGAGAGAGAGAGAGATGGAAACCCATGATACTTTTTTTTCCTGTAAAGTTAAAACTGAAATTCGAGGAAGTCGTGAACGTCGTGGAAGAAATAAGCGAGGGTCGGACCGAACCGAAACCGAATCTCCTCTTTTTCTTTTTACTATTATTACTATCATTATTCCCAGTGCGTGTGCGTGAGTGTGCGCGCGGCTGGATCCGAGGAGTGACTTTTAAAGCGTGCAAACAGTGCGGCATCGGGACCAGCGAGCTGTATTGAATTTCACTTTGGTATTAATTGTGCAGTTGTTTGACCAGAACTCCCACCTCCCCCTTGCCTGATCTCTCTCTCTCTCTCTCTCTCTCTCTCTCTCTCTCTCTCTCTCTCTCTCAGGCTGAGTCACTTCCCCGTTAAATATGGATCCCACACAGGCTCCGGAATGCTGGTAATTGGCGGCTGGAAAATACCCGGAGCGTCCACACGGTTCCTCCTAAATTCCCACGCCTCTGATTGTGCTTGTGCGTCTCCTCTCGGGGTTGTGTGTGTGTGTGTGTGTGTGTGTGTGTGTGTGTGTGTGTGTGTGTGTGTGTGTGTGTGTGTGTGTGTGTGTGTGTGTGTGTGTGTGTGAAGCTCTTCTTGTTTTTCTTTCTTTCTATCTGTCTGACTTTTCTCGTCTGGTCTTTTTCTCTTTTAATCTAGTTTTTTCGACGAATCCTCTCTCTCTCTCTCTCTCTCTCTCTCTCTCTCTCTCTCTCTCTCTCTCTCTCTCTCTCTCTCTCTCTCTTTCTCCACAGATTCACTCCCCCGTGAGGCCTTCAGGGTCACTAATTGAGCCAACACCATATTGTCCCCGCCTCGGAGCCAACCTTCCTTCCCGCTCTCTTCCTTCATCTCCTTCCTCCTTGACCTTACCTTCTTCATCACCCCTCGCTCTCCTCCCCTTTACCTCCACCAGTTGTTATACAAGTTTATTCTCCTTTTTTCTTTCCTCTCTTTCTTTCCTATTCTTTTTCTCACCCCTTTCCACCATCTTCTTTCTCCTTGACATTACCCTCTTCACCATCTTCACTCTCATCTCTTGCACTGCCATCCCTTATTACATTGGATCTTTATTTTCCCCTCCTTTTTCATATCGCCCTTCCCCACATACCCACTCCTATCATTCCTTGAGCTTTCCCCTCACTTTGTTCTTCACCTCCTTCTCCCTCTATTGCTCCTATCGTACCTTAAGCTTTCCCCTATTTTTTTTTCCATCATCTCCTTTTCCTTCTTTTGTTTTCCTCCTTAGTTCTCAGATAACATATCTCATAAGCTCTCTACAAGCTTTCCTATCATCATCTTCCTCTTACACATTACCTTCCTTACCATCTCTCAATCTCCTTCTCTTTAGCTTCCTCTCTCATCTCATTCTGACTTTCCTTTTCTTTTCTCTGTCTTTCTCTCTTTCGTCCCCACACGTCCTTTCTGAGCCATTCTCCGCTTTCTCCTTTAGCAACAAACTGAGACTCTGACCGAGGCACAAGAAGGTCCACTCCAGCACAGAAGACAGTCCGAAAATATTAAACTGGGAAGGAATGGCGGTGCTGCGGTAGAAAGTCGAGGGGTTTCCGTGCGGCAAGGAGGCAGGACTGGATAGGTTTTGGGGGATAGTCTGGGTCACAGTGTCTCTTGTTACGTCACCCAGGAGAGCCAGAAAGCCACGCCCTAATTTGTCTCTCCCGGTTCGCTCCGACTCTTTTTGTTACGAGCTTTTGTTTTGCTACATCTTTCTTTTCTTTTTTTTCTTTTTGTAGCTTCACTTCTTTTTTTTTAACAGAAACTTGTTTGTTTGTTGGGTCAGCTTTGATTTTTCTTTCCCGCTTCGTCGTTTTGTGTGCTGAGTTTATACGTTTTCGTCGAGTTGTTTGTTGTTTGTTTTCTTTGAGGTGTAACACTATTTGGTGCATGTAGACATCTCTGTTTTCTGTTCATGTATTTTTTCTCTTGTTCATCTTGTTTTTGCTGTTGTTGCAACGTCTGCAGTCATCAACATATTTTCCATCTGCTCTATTTTGCCGTAAGAAATACAACAGAAGAGGAAAATGGAGAAAAGATATAAGGTAGACAAGATCACCCACTTTTATTTTTCTCTATGCCGTTATCGTCATAGTCCTTGTTATGATCATCCTATTCATCCTTCTTTTCTCTTTCTTTTTTCGTCTTCCATTTTAGATTTTCTCTTCTTATATTCATACGAAGATACAATCATCAGTATAATCTTCCTACCACCTTTTAAACATGTGAAATTTCCAACATTTTTATGTACAAGGAGGAGACACAATATTGAAGGTATAGTACAGTGAGTCTTAAACCATCGAGAAAGAGTCTATCGTTTGTTGAACATGTCACTGGAAGGTTCAAGGTTATCACGCTGGTCTGACGATGACATTAAGGAAGCAACACAGGAAACTGAACAACCACGCGCTATTAACAACATCCATTCAATTGAACAGCAGGCATCTCTTATCATCAGGAAGCAGCAGGACACCATCGGATTATCCGGGCACTGCCACGGAAACAAACAGGCAACAGCTTCTGCTTACAGCATGTCACTATCAAGCTCCTGAACGTTGCAGGGAAATAAGGTGTTGTGATCGCTAACCACTTTCCGAGGCGGTTATTTTGGATCTTCCTCTTGGACGCTGTGCGCTCGACAAGCCTGGAAGGCTTTTAAAAAATAGTGTCTACGTGTTGAAAAAACAGTGTCTA
>NC_059285.1:11186345-11188845 GCF_017591435.1 Portunus trituberculatus
ACAAAGATAGATAAGGGTTCTTTTCAAATCTTTGTTGGACAGTTGCACTACTGTCAAGGCCTCCCGTTAAAAAAAGGAAAAGAAAACAAGGCAAGAAAATAAACAAATACGTGAAATGTGATAATTTAATTAACGGAGCCATGATGTGCAAAAAACAAAAATGCAACGAGATAGATAGATAGAGAGAGAGAGAGAGAGAGAGAGAGAGAGAGAGAGAGAGAGAGAGAGAGAGAGAGAGAGAGAGAGAGAGAGAGAGAGAGAGAGAGAGAGAGAGAGAGAGAGAGAGAGAGAGAGAGAGAGAGATGCCCAGAGGACGGAAAGAAGGGGAAAGGAAAGAAAGAATCCAGGCCCCTCCCCCTCCGTTCCCTCATTCCTGGCGCACCTGATCACCACCAGAAGTAACAATAGCGACTCTCCAATCCTCTCTTGGGAACCTGCTGCCATTCTCTCTCCTCTGCCTTACACACACACACACACACACACACACACACACACACACACACACACACACACACACACACACACACACACACACACACACACACACACACACACACACACACACACACACACACACTGAAACACAGGTAAAGAAAAAAGACCAATACAGCTTCTATTCTTGTGTCACGGTTTCTATTCATGATGGTGTTGACGATGGTGATGATGATGATGGTGATAGTGATGGTGGTGATGATACTACCAGCACCACCACCACTATCAACGACGCATCTATTCCTGCAGTTGCTGAAATATCCATAATCTTTGTATTTTTTTCACCATCATTACAATGAAATAAGCAATATTAAATGAGAAAGCGGCGAAAAATATATATAAGCTCGTTGCGGTGATGCGAGGCGGGCGGTGGTGATATTAATTTTCCATAGAGCAAGGTGTTAATCAATCAAGCCTGTGTTGAAGTGTCAGTCCTGTGTGATGGTGACTGTGTTACGGTTTACCTTCCCTCATTTTCATTTTAGTGTTTATTAATGGAATGGACTTTCATATTTCAATTGTCCCCACCATTGATCTATTTCGCAGTTGTATGTTATTTATTCTGCAGTTTTGCTTTTTTTAAGATGTATCATTTCATCGTGCAAGATACATAATTTTATCAGACACGTATGTATTCCATCTATCACATTATACAGCTGACTGGTATTTATCTCATGTCTCGCTATGATGCAGTAATCACAGGGACACAGTGGCGGCGGGTGAGTGTGTGAGTGGGTGAGTCAGATTAGCACCAGGAGGAAAAAGTGCTTAGCTTTTCGTCTGTCTTCTTGGTCACGTCTGTTCAACTCTTACGTAAGTCAGCACGCGTCCCTTTTGACTGTGCCTCCGCTGACTACTTAGCGTATGGTAATTTCCTTTATGTATATACTATTATTATGTGTTAGATTATGTTTCAAGTTAACCTCAAGTCCAGTGCGTGAATGATATGAGACTCAGTTCTTTAACCGGAGAATTCAATACGAAAAGAGTCTGGCAATGTTACTCCACTAATAACGGCAGCTAAGATAATATTGTCGACATACTTAGAAAGACTAAACACTCCAATCCAAACACACACACACACACACACACACACACACACACACACACACACACACACACACACACACACACACACCACTACTCCCAGGCAGAGTAATAACAGCGATTGCTTCCCGGCCTCGCGTAACTCAGAAGATTAAACTTGATTGTTTCCAAGACCTTCCTGACAATCGGAGTCTTCTCATTCATTATCGGGGCAGACAAGGGGTGACAGGGAGGCAGGGAGAGGCAGAGGAGGAGCGGTTGGAGACAGGGTGGGAGGGAGGTAATGGTAAAACAGGGAGAGCAGAGGTTGAGGCAAGGAAGGAGATGAGGGAGAAAGAGAATTCTGGGGACAAGGAAACGGGTAGCATTCTCTCTCTCTCTCTCTTTCTCTCTCTCTCTCTCTCTCTCTCTCTCTCTCTCTCTCTCTCTTTTATTTAAACAGTAGATATAATACACAATGCCAAAGCCCTAGTCATTACGAGCGTAGGGGTATCTATGGCTATGTCTACAAAAAAATAATAGTATAATGATGTTTAGTGTAATGTGTACAGAGACAATGAATGTGTCCTTGATATAACGTGTCAGCTACTGCTGGTCGGCGAGCCACTCGTTCGCTCGGCACTTGAAGATGTGCAGGGAGGTGGAGCGGTGCAGGTCCGTGCTGAGCACCATCTGGTTCCACAGGCGACTGTACCGTGGCAGGAAGGAGCGTATATTATGCTCAGTCCTGCTGAACGGTACAGCCACCGTGTGTGGGTGCTCAGAGTTTTCTGCCGACCGCGTAGCTTGAGTAGGGGGCGGCGGTCCAGGGAGGCGCAGAGTAGCGAGGTGAGGGGTGTGCAGTGCCTGAGCTTTGAACATAACACAAAGCCCCGCCACATCCCGCCTGTGCTGCAGTGGCTGGAAGGTGTCTGGTGCGTGGCCCCGCGTGCAGACCCTCACCAACCTCTGGGCTCTGGCC
>NC_059285.1:11196345-11228845 GCF_017591435.1 Portunus trituberculatus
GCAAATGGGCAAGCCTCTTAATGTGTGACCCCTGTTCACCTAGCAGTAAAATAGGTACGGGATGTAACTCGAGGGATTGTGGCCTCGCTTTCCCGGTGTGTGGAGTGTGTTGTGGTCTCAGTCCTACCCGAAGATCGGTCTATGACCTCTGAGCTCGCTCCGTAGTAGGGAAGACTGGCTGGGTGACCAGCAGACGACCGAGGTGAATTACACACACACACACACACACACACACACACACACACACACACACACACACACACACACACACACACACACACACACGCACACATACAGAGACGCGAATCGATCTAATCTGTTGCTTCAATCTTAAAATGAAATAAGATAGTCAAAGCGATAACAGCTTGACCATGGATTTGTTTTGCTCCGCTCTTTGTTTTTCTCCCAATGAGCTTCATAAGTGAGTCTGCAATGAATACCAGACACTTTCATTTTCAGGTAGTGTTGGACACATTTTTTCTTCCTTGTTTATATTACTTTCCCTTGTTTTGGTGACCGTTTTAATAGCCTGGATAGTGTTTTATGTATCATTTCTCTTTATAAGAATATACTGTGGTAATATATTCTCTCTCTCTCTCTCTCTCTCTCTCTCTCTCTCTCTCTCTCTCTCTCTCTCTCTCTCCTTGTGTCCCCCTGGTGTTACTTTATTGCATCTGTTTGGTGGCGGCAAGGGATAGGAGTGAAGGTGGTTATAGCCATGGCGGTGCTGGTGGTAATGGTAGTGGTCATGGTGATGTTGGTGAGAGAGAGAGAGAGAGAGAGAGAGAGAGAGAGAGAGAGAGAGAGAGAGAGAGAGAGAGAGAGAGAGAGAGAGAGAGAGAGAGAGAGAGAGAGAGAGAGAGAGAGAGAGAGAGAGAGAGAGAGAGAGAGTAACTAGTGGTGGTGGTGTTGAGACAAATATTCTTGGTGTTGGTGTGGGCGTGAAGGGCAGCGGGTGGCAGAGGGTGTATGGTGGAGGGTGTGCCAGCAGTGGTAACAGCAGCACTGACGGCCAGGCGAAGGTGTTGAGGTGGTTGTGCCAAGAGTGGTATTGTTGCAGTGGTGATGGTGGTGGTGATGGGTGTGGTGGCTTTGGAAATAGTGTGGTGAGGTGGAGCGTGGGTTGTGGCAGTGGCAGTGGTGGTGGTGGTAGTAGCTTTAACACTACACAGAGAGATGATTCAAGTAGCGGTGGTGTGGAGGTGATGATGGTGGGAATGGTGGTGCTAGTGGAGGAGGAGGAGGAGGAGACGGTAGAGGTGACGACGGCGGCGGCGGCGGCGGCGGCGGCGGCGGCGGCGATGGCAGCAGCAGCAAGCTAACGCGCGGGCCGGTAATGACCCGGGGTTGTGTCGGCTGGACATGAATATGCACAGCCACGGCCCTGGGGGGAATTAGCCTCGACCTTCCCCCGCCAGCCCTCCCCTCTTTCCCCCGCCTGTTGTCCCCTCTCCTTCCCCTTGTCTCTTCCCCTTGGCCCCAGACGCGCCTTATATCTCTCCCCTTGCCGGCACGAGGGGCTGGAAGGGACGGAGGGGAGAGATAAAGGCACGGATGGGAAAGAAATCCACAAGGGAAGGAGGGAGAGAAGTGTCAAGAGGAAAATAGAGGCAGGCCACTGAGGGCGCGACCCGCACTCTCCCTCTGGCCAAGTAACAGGAAATTCCCACACACGCACCGAAGGAGGACACAACGGCATTATAAAACAAAAATGCATCGTTACACCGGAATAAGCTACAACGGTTTATATTGGTGACAAAACGAGGGAGAAAATTATCCACCCGATGTTGACTCCGAGGTTTGAACTAATGGTTTCCGATTCACATGTAAAAGATCAGAAACTAAATACTGCATCCATCACACATTATACTGACATATTGTAGCAAAATGTGCCAACACTAAGGAGAACACATAGGAGTTGATTTTTTTTCCACGATCATTATGAATCCTTTTTTCCCTGTCTAGGTGTTAAGTATGTGTGTGCGCACGCAAAATAAACATATTGATAAATAACTAAATAAGTAAGTGAATAGACAGACAGACAGATGGATACTATGGCTTTAAACAGATAAAAATGAAACGTCAATTCTAAATCTTATCTCTTATATCGTGACTGAGATAAGTATCACTTCAGACTTATCGCATTGTGTGCGCGGAGAGAGAGAGAGAGAGAGAGAGAGAGAGAGAGAGAGAGAGAGAGAGAGAGAGAGAGAGAGAGAGAGAGAGAGAGAGAGAGAGAGAGAGAAGCGGGAGGGAAGGTGATGGGTTGAAATTTCAATATGTCATATTTTTAATGTAATAACAGAGAAGAAATGAACAATAACACCAACACTAACAATTAACAAACAACAAAACGAAGAAAGAGAACCGGAACAAAAGAGAAAAAGAAGAATAAATATTGTATGTTTTCTCTACTTAAATGGTAGAAGAACTGATGTTCATTACTATAAAACTCACGCTAACCCACTCACCTATCCACCACCCACCCACCCACCAACCCAAGCACACACACACACACACACACACACACACACACACACACACACACACACACACGTATACCTGTACTTGATTCGCTCATGACTCAAAACTTACAAAACACTCCTCTGTTATCTTGCCACCTCCGCCCCCACAGTAGCACTGCTAATCACTGCCGTCTACGCCGCCGACACACAGACGCCAGCCAAGGAGTTACATGATCACAGGATTAGGAAGAAAGAGACAACAAAAGGAAAAGTTTTGATCTACACTACTGTCAATCTCAATTCTTCTGATACATCGTAACTAAATGGAAAGAGAAAAAATAAAAGATGAGCAAAGTGCATATATCAAAATAATATTGGTAAAGCAAAAAAAAAAGAAAAAGATAAATACAATAAACTCACTCACACGTAAAGCACATGGCAATCATTAAGTAAATAGCTAAACACCATTCGGTAAAGGTGGAGTCCAAAGAACACAACAAGGGCTAAGTTTCCGTTAGATACCTGAAAACACGCGCCGCCAAGCTCACTATCATTACACGTCCAAACTGCATATATACGTTCAAAGCCCCATTTTAGCTAGCATCTATTCGTATACCTATGTACGAGTCGAATTCCTCTAAAACAATACGCTGCTTCATTCATTCAAACAATCTCTCTCTCTCTCTCTCTCTCTCTCTCTCTCTCTCTTAGAAGATGAAAAGAAGTCTCCTTGGTATTTAATGAATTAAAAAGAACTTTGTGTGTCGTTGGGGAGGGAGGGGAGGTGTGTAATTCACCACGGTCGTCTACTGGTCATCCAGCCAGCCTTCCCCATTACGAAGCGAGCTCAGAGCTCATAGACCGATTATCGGGTAGGACTGAGACGAAAACACACTCCACACACCAGGAAAGCGAGGCCACAATCCCTCGAGTAACATCCCGTACCTATTTACTGCTGGGTGAACAAGGGCTACACATTAAGAGGCTTGCCCATTGGCCTCGTCGCTTCCCTGGACTTGAACCCGGGCCTTTTCGGTTGTGAGCCAGCGTGGTAACCACACACACTGTGTAATTCACCTAGGTCGTCTACTGGTCACCCAGCCAGTCTTTCTCATTACGGAGCGAGCTCAGAGCTCATAGACCGATCTTCGGGTAGGACCTGAGACCACATCAACACACAACACATACCGGGAAAGCAAGGCCACAACCCCTCGAGTTACATCCCGTACCTATTTACTGCTAGGTGAACAGGGACCACACATTAAGAGGCTTGCCCATTTGTTTCGCCTCTTACCGGGATACGAACCCAGCCCTCTCGATTGTGAGTCGAGCGTGCTAACCACTACACTACGCGCGGTGTGTGTGTGTGTGTGTGTGTGTGTGTGTGTGTGTGTGTGTGTGTGTGTGTGTGTGTGTGTGTGTGTGTGTGTGTGTGTGTGTGTGTGTGTGTGTGTGTGTGTGTGTGTGTGTGAGAGAGAGAGAGAGAGAGAGAGAGAGAGAGAGAGAGAGAGAGAGAGAGAGAGAGAGAGAGAGAGTACTGGAAAGACGGTTCTAATTCGAAATAAACCTGGAATATGAAATCACGATATAAACATTAATTGATACGCGAATAACGTGCTGAATGACGGAGCAGGCAAAGTTCCATCACGCACTAGTTCTACGTATGCCTCAGATCGATAACGAGAGGGATAAGAAAAAAAAGACAAAAGTAGGGCGCGATAACTATCCAGGCAATCAGCGGCAACAAAACACAAACAACGAGCAACACAGTGGTCCGATCTGCCACACCAGAGACCAGCGAGCCCATGTCAGATATTTCGGTGGGTTGGCGGCTTGGAGATGAAATACATAGGAATATTTTCAGTGCAATGCAAACGTCCAACTGAAAGATTTTATGGAAATTACACAAATCAAACACACACACACACGCACACACACACACACACACACACACACACACACACACACACACACACACACACATACACACACACACACACACAACAGGACCCCAGAGAGTGCAATTATTGGAGTTATATTCATACTTGTTGTCTGTCAAGGAATGAGTATATGAAATGGTAGAAAAGATTCATGCATGAAATGTCAAATTGCCACAAAAGAAAATAAGGTAAAATGGTTCGTTCGTTTTACAAATGGAATTACGTTTAAATTTTTTACTTACAGGTGCCGCGGAAAGTACATTTGAAACAGACAGTGGTTCCTGCAGTGGAACACTGGGCTGGCTGATTGGTTGGCTGGCTGGCTGGCTGGCGATACTGCAGTGATACTCGTATTGTTGTGGTCTGTGATATACGTTTCAACAAACTTAGGCTGAAAATGTTCTCTGTAACGTGAAAAAATTGCGACTGTGTAACCTTGTCTCGTACGTGTCTGTGGAAAGAGAAGCCGTAGCCTGAGATACACTGATGTAATAATAGAATCGTCACTGTCAAAAGCAACTTGAAAGTTCCAGTCAGAGAAGAAACAAGACCAAAGCACTTACGATCTTGTCTAAACTTTAAAGGTCTGCCACACTTGCACTTATCATGGTGTACCTTCGTATGAGAATCAGATATGCTGCTGTGTTCGCCGTGTATAGTGTGACAGCAGCGTGTTGCACATTAGTCATTGCCAAGGTGCACGCTGCTAGAGGATGCTGCTCAACCCACTAGAGGTGGATTAAACTGCTACTCTGGCCTCGAATTAAACGTGGGTGAATTCTGTTGACAGTGACCTTTATTACCCCGGTGAGAGAGAGAGAGAGAGAGAGAGAGAGAGAGAGAGAGAGAGAGAGAGAGAGAGAGAGAGAGAGAGAGAGAGATACAATGATACCGGATACTTTTCTTATCACTAAATAATTTTAAAAAACCTAATGAAGCCAAATATTGTACACTGATTATGACAACGACGACGATGATGACAGTAATTATGACAACGATGAGAACAATGGTGATGATTATGGTGATTATATATTACTGATGATGCTGACACTGTGGTGGTGATAATGTAAACAGTGACAGCCATTGCTTCCCGCCGCGCCCCTGACGACGTGATGAGGCGGCAGAGGTGCAATATCTTAGATTAATATTTTCCATTAGAATATTGAACTTCTTGTCTCCGACTTATGTCCAGGCGCTCCTCTATTTCAGTAATGAGTCCTGCCCGCCCTTCCGACACAAGGAATCTCTCTCTCTCTCTCTCTCTCTCTCTCTCTCTCTCTCTCTCTCTCTCTCTCTCTCTCTCACACACACACACACACACACACACACACACACACACACACACACACACACACACATATATATATATATATATATATATATATATATATATATATATATATATATATATATATATATATATATATATATATATTATATCTATCTATCTATCTATCTATCTATCTATTTATCTATCTATCTATCTATCTATCTATATATATATATATATATATATATATATATATATATATATATATATATATATATATATATATATATATATATATATAACGCTGTGAAAATACAGATATTGTGTGGGAAATTTTATTTGACATCAAATAATACAGTCTGGGTTTTTTTCTGATAAATAACTCTTAATCCATCAGTTCATCAAATCTCTTACTCGACACAGTTCTAGTTTTTCTAATGCACATGGAAAAATTACGGAAATTATTTCCAAGTTATTTTAACATGTTGTACACACACACACACACACACACACACACACACACACACACACACACACACTTGCATAAGATTAACAAACATGGGACTTACATAACAATGCGGCGAGGGTCTATAGGGCAAACGTCATTTAACAAAGCGAGGAGGAGGAGGAGGAGGAGGAGGAGGAGGAGGAGGAGGAGGAGGAGGAGGAGACCTCACGACAGAACACATTACCCAAGGTCAAGATTATCTTATCACCATACTACGAATATATAGAAGAGAAGGAGGAGGAGGAGGAGGAGAAGGCGATGGAGAGCAGCCTCTTCTACTGTGTTTGCCTCACGACAAAATACATTACCCAAGGTAAAGATTGTTTGGCGTTCCCTTATCACCATACTTACGAATATAGAGGAGGAGGAGGAGGAGGAGAAGGAGAAGGAGGAGGAGGAGGAGGAGGAGAAGGAGGAGGAGGAGGAGGAGGAGGAGGAGGAGGAGGAGGAGGAGGAGGTGGTGGTGGAGGAGAAGAAGTAAGAGTTAGGAATGTCGTTCAGAATGTTTTTTAAGTGTACGGCGATAAAGAAAAAATTGTGATTGCCAAACCAAGTACATGCACGTTATTCCCATTCTCTCCTTCCCTCCTCTCTTCTTCCCACCACTCACAGCACCACAGCATAGATGTCATGATTTAATCGCTTTTGTCACTGCTTGTCAGTTGCTCGCCACAATATCTTTTTAGAAGGAATGGGAGAAGCGGGCGGGGGTGAGGAAGGGAGCAGTAAAAGGTTGGTATATTTATTCTCATACCTATTCGCCTCTATGCAAAGTCAACAGCGTGGTTATACAGACAATGACACAACAAATTAGAGACATCGATATTCTGAGAACTAAGATGAAAAACAAAATGGCTCTCTTTTGAATTGTCTTTGTGGCGGCATGGAGGTTCGGAGTGTGGCTGGAAGTATTGGGTAGAATAATGTGGTATGGTGTATGTGAAGAAGTGTCTCATATTTTGTGGTATGACATGAGGAGGAGAGCTGAAGAGGCATGGGAGGTGGTATGTGGTGTTACATGTGGTTTAGTGGTTCAGCATTGCATGGCAAGCTGTAAGTGGTGTGGCACGTCAGGGAACTATCAAACCATCCCCGTTTTGACCATGTGTCAGCAGATCCTGGTACGTATCGCGTTTCGCGCCGAGATTTCATCAAGCTACCAGAGCTGTGCTACGTGAAGGCCATTTGACGCCAACTCCTGGACGCTTCCCACGCACAGACGGAGTTGGTTCGCTGCAGACACAACATATTTGACTCGCACGGCTCGGGTATTCAAGGGAGGCGAGATAGTGAAAGTTAGGGGAGCAAAGCGAGCCTTATCTCTCCATGGAAACACCTCAGATCAAGCCTTGGTGTTGCACCAGGCCCTTCCTTCCTTCCTCTTCTCTGCTTCAAACAGCAGATAACACAACTGCACGATGTTTTGTGAGCCACGTTATGGCAATGTTTTGCGTCAATGTTAGAGTTTCGGTTTTCTATCACAGTGTATAACTCATCTCTACTCTTGTTTCTGAGTTATACTAAGAACTAAAAACGTTTTTCTTTCTATCACTTCCTTTTTTTCTTCTCTTACTACCTGTGCCTTAGTAAAGTTCCCTAAAACTGTTTGCCGCATCCTCCTCATCCTCACCTGAAGTTGATGCAACCTCAGGTTTTTTTTTTTTTTTTTTCTTCACACATTTCCGCCCAAATAGCAGTATCTCTTTTACACATACGCACTACATATTGCACAATGCACAGCCAAACCTATACAAAATGAAGCATAGTTGATACAATCAGATGTATAAACTAATCGATAAACAATAGACACTCTCACTTGCTCCAGTCATCCTTCCTGATGTTCGTGTTACGGACAAAGCGGCCGATGTGAGGCGCACCAAGTTGAGGCTGACGTACATGACTCTCACACTGCTGGCAATACACGTACGTCCAGGACGAAGGGTGAGGCGTTCACGGTTAATTGTCACCAGTGTATGAATGTATACACAAATTCGTGTCCAAGTTTCCCTCATGGCAAATCCCTTGACCGTTGTGAAATCCAGAAGATCAGGTGAGGGGTGGACGCGTCCCTCAAATAATCCATTTACCTGTGATGCTGCAGGACTCTGCTACTTTACACTCCTGCCTCGCCCCACAGTTCTGCCATTAATTTAACCTGAACTATCCAAACATTTTGCATATCACACGTTATTGATGATATCTTCACACATTTTAGATACATGTACACAAACTCCAACACAACTCTCGTCAGTTATGCTTATATTTATTGTTTTTCTCTACTTCATTACTGTTCTTTATCCTCTTATTGTAAGTCTGAGTGTTGAAATATCTCCCCAGCGATAAGGAAGACCACTATCTCTCCCCATCTCCCTGGCCCCGGCACCACCCCCTCGTGCCAGACACGAAACTCTGTGTCTTTTCTCTCCTGACAGCAAGTTTCATCATCTATCTATAATAGCATCTAATTGAATGCATTGCTATTTCTCTCTCTCTCTCTCTCTCTCTCTCTCTCTCTCTCTCTCTCTCTCTCTCAATCAGCACCCCTTAATAATAGCCCTCGGTCATTCTCCGCTATCTGATAGCACAGAGGCGATAACTTCGAGAAGCGATATGCTGCTTCTATAACACGCCAGGCCTTAGGGTGAATCTCCAGTATGTGTCCACGCGCCAAGCACCGCACCGCCTCACGCCACACCACGTTACGCCATGCCATGCGTACACAATCCTTTTCAATGTTTTGTTGTGGTGTGTGACCACCAGCCAAAGAAGCAACGTGTAGTGCGGTCGTTTTCCCGTGGAGTTTCACCAGCAACCTGCATTTTTTGGCATAAGTAAAGCAGTGTAATCTCTTGGGACAACTGTGACAGCCACACAACGCAAACAACAGCCTTGTACAACGGCCAGGGCGAGACTCGGGCGGTGATGAGAAAGTCAGGGGATGAGTGAGTCCCTGTGGTGACCAGGGTACGTCAACGCCTCACACACCGCTGGGTTGTCACGTTGTGTCCCAGCGGGTGCCACACATACGAACGTTCATCAACTGCAGCAGAAAACACGAAATACAAACACAATGTGGACTTCTCGATGCTGGAATACCATCACAGTAGGAGCGTCACGTTCTCCCACAATAACTGCCGCAGTCTTCATCCAGTGGCGCCTCTCGCATTGCCTTAGCTTGCTCCTCCTGACGCTGCTTGCTGGGGAGATGGTGACCCCTGTTCACGGAGGCTTGGCAGACTTTTCTGCTCCGGGGATCATCCAGTACGGCACCTGCGCCCAACCCAAGGAACACGTGTCTTTCCGCTTCGATGAGGTGAGTCTTGAAATGTTGTGAGCCTAGGGGGATAGGGAAGTGATCGGAAGCAATGGCAGAGTGTACGTTGGTTGCCGGTACGGCAAACGTAACGTAAAAACAAGAAAACGAAACTAAGACAAAACAAGACTTGTGGCATTCAATAATGTACTGCTCTGGTAATGTTAAATTTGTTCTTCCAGTCATGGCATTGGCTGTTCTCAATTTACGAACCTCAGTAAAAACACATGACAAAAATCTGAAATGTGTGTCGCAGTAATGTGTTTTGTTTGCCACATTACCCGTGAATGTGCGAATTTCAGCACTTGCGCCCGATTCATCCACACCGCAGCTGGGTCACAAATATAGCCTTTCAATGTCCTCTTTCTCCCTCTATTAAAAATATCTATTACATCTACATATTTATACATTGCACCATTCATCTGTCGATACGTTCATAGAAACCCAATTCATGACAAAATAACAAATTTCATACCCTTTTCTCTCTTTGTAATCATTAATCTATCACACATACGCGCATGCACACACACACACACACACACACACACACACACACACACACACACACACACACACACACACACACACTTCCATACGTGTATCGAGTTCCCTGACATGAAATAACTTAAACAAAATGAATAAATGATAACACACGTCATGCCCTCCAATCATCCTCTGGTACTACACACCTGGCCGAGGTATCCATGCACCTTGAATTAGGTTGTTACAGTTACTCTTTACCTGAACGTCCCACAGGTACGTAAAATACACACCAGGTACAGAAATTAAACAAGTTATCTGCCTTTCTTTGTCCTCTCTGCCAATCCATTATGACGCTGTCTAAATGTTCTACAGGTAAAGAGATCGTCAGGTAGTTTTGGAAAGGACTCTGTGGCTCTGTGGTGCGCTGTAACTTAATGTTATTTTGCCTTGTTGTTCTGGTACTTCTCATCACCTGATGTTTTCTTTCCATACTGAGTCACTGTTTGGATATGCTTTCAACATGTTCTCTTGTTTCTCTCTGTCTTCATCCAGTCGATCTAATTCTTATCTTTCTTTCTTCTTTTATGTATCTCCTTTGCTAGTGGTCTTTTTCCTATCTCAATGTTCCATCCTGTGCCTTCATTGATACTTTTTGATGGACTTCAGATGCTCACCTCAGCCTCTCCTCTCGTCTCTTCCAGTTTGATGGATTGTGGTACCAGGTGGAGATGGTGGCTAACAATTACATGGAGGCGAAGAAATGCATCACACTGGACTTCAGATGGAATGGTAGGTACAGCATGGCGCGTATGAGACTGAATGAGTTGTGACAGATGAACAAAAAATGCTCTTAAACACTTTGTCTGATCTCCTTTCAAACGCCAAAAGATTACTAGGGAGATTATCAGATGTTTATTATCATTAGCGATGTAAAACCCGTATCAAACCACCACGAAACTCAAAAGACACTTAAGAAATAGCAGTAAGTTTCACGACAGGCTGTTAAATAGAGGTAAGATATCAAAACGTTAGGGTGAGTCACGGGATGGGAAATGTATGTTAAGGGAGAGAGAAAAGAAGGAAAGGTGGAAGGGATAGCCAGGGAAGAGACAGGAAAGTGATTAGCTGTGATGAGGAAGGAATGGAGGGAACGAAGAAACAATAGGCGTTTTCAGTAGCACTTTGCAAAAAGGCGAACGCTTCTCAAGATTATGTTCGCTTGTGTTAGCTCTCAGAGTCACGTGATAGCGAACACTTACGCTGATTGGCTGTGAGACGAGTTGCTAACTTTGTAAGTTATAAATCAATAAAAAATACAATTATGAGGAGCATGAAGATATGATAAGTATTATCATGTAAAGGAAATACATTTAGTAACTGTGTACTGATATTGAAATTCATAAGAATTCTCCTTGCAGTTTGAATTAAATGAAAACAGAGTCTTGCACTCTCGAGACATCTGGGATTACACACTCTGGATGGACCACGGTTCACACTTGTTCACGCTACTCATTTCAAAGCGTGTGACTCCGACTCTGATTTTCAGTTACGTGAGAATCTCGTATGTTACGCATTATCTAAGCACATTAATTGTAAAATATAAATATGATAGGATATTTGCACTATTGCTTGATAATGACATAAGGTTATAGCAATATTGCGGAAGATTTGAGTATATTTTTTATTGGTGGTGCTCTGAAAACTTTGGGCGAACGAACACACATCATGGCCTCTTTGACAGTGCAACAATTTGAGGGAATCCACTGCAAAATGTCTCGGCCAATGTAACTACTGAATGACAAGCAGTCCCTAGTGGTGTAACGCTTATCTGGCATATTGTGTATTAATTGATACTGGGTATATTACCTGTAATACCTTAAAAAGTAGGAAAATGTGACAGGGGAAGTGATACCTGGGATCTTAGTGGGCTCTATTCATCTCTATTATTTGGTCTCAACACCGCCATAGGCGCTCACGTATTATAAAACAATTTAGTTAATCTTTTTAAAGGTCCGTTTCACGTACAAACACGAAACTCACATATGTAGAAGGCTTGGTGACCTTGCCGTAAACATAAAATTAATTGAGCCGCAAGCGTCTAGTTTGGCAGTCAGTTTCTAAGTCCAGCGAGCTCTGCACCAGTCAAGAGTAAACACTGACATGATTTTCAATTGTTTATAACAGATTTGTGGGTATAAACAGGGATTTGTGGGTAGCGGCATATAAGGATTTCATGGTATCTATAGAGCTAATCCCTCCAATCACGCGCTGCCATTCGAGAGGCATAACGTTATCATTTTTCAGGTTACTTGTTAGCACTAGGTTAACACCTTAAGGGGGTGTTCACTGGGGCTGCGCCCCCCCCTCCGTATAGGTTAGCTTAGGTTAGGTTATAATAGGTTAATGCCCTAGTATGGGGGGTCCAGGGGAGACGCAGACCCCACAATTAGGTTACATTAGGTTAGGTTAGGTTAAATTAAGTTAATGCCCTAGCGGAGGGGTCATGGCTAAGTTACATTAGGTTAGTTTAATGCCCTAGCAGGGGATGTTCCAGTTAGGTTACATTAGAAATTAGGTTATGATAGGTTAGATTAGGTTATGCTTGGTTAGGTTAGGTTGGAAAAACTTGAAATATTATGGAAAATTTCCGTAGTTTTTTTTTTTTTTTTTTTAATGCTCATATTACGTTTATTTTCCCCACCAAAACCCCCGATTCCCCACAGGTCCCCAAGCTAGTTTGGGGGAGATGGAGGGGAAGGGAGGGACAGATTTGTTATAAAGAATTACCAACAGTTTTTTAACACTTAACAGATTTACCTGTGACGTCTGTGACAAGATGTTTTTGAACAAGGTAGACGCAGATCTGTGCTACAAAAATCATTTGGACAAGTGCATCCAGCCTCTGCCGCGTGTACCAGGGCCGTCTGAAAATATTCCTTGCAGAAATTAAATGTGTAGCGTTTTATTTGAGCCTTGCCTTCAATTATCCCAGTCCCATAATAATATATTTATATTACGATGGAATGAGGCTGTACGTCTCAGCTTGGCGTGATCCTGCGACTAAAAAGTACAATAGTTTTTCCGGCGAGCGACGAGGGAGATTCGTCTGGCAGTGTTACTATAGTTTTCAGTAGCAGCGTTCGCGTGTAAAAGCGAACGCTTCTGGACCGTTCGCCTTTTGCAAAGTGCTACTGAAAACGCCTAATGTGAATGAGTCAGAGGGAGGGGAACGGGAAGGGAGGGAGACTGAATAATAATCCCAGGCGATGCAACATTGAATTTATATTATGTCAAGGAAACGAAGCAGAGGAAAAGATGATGGAGTGAAGGGAGGGAAGAGAATGGAAGGACAAGGAAAGGTAAACCAGATGAGAGGAAAAATTGGAATAAAAATAAAATACATCAAACCACAATGAGCATACGGGAGAAGAAATCCAAAAAAATACAGTCAGGATGAAGACAAAGGCAGAGAGAGAGAGAGAGAGAGAGAGAGAGAGAGAGAGAGAGAGAGAGAGAGAGAGAGACATATCACCCCATACACCAACGAACACCCCCTCACACTCATACGTTCTACCCCATCAGGCGTGGAGTATAACGTGACAACGCTTGGGCTGGACGAATACAATGAGATGGTGAGTCAGGACGCCACCATCACCCTCGTGGAGCCTGAGAACCCCGCCTCCATGAAGCCCTACCTGCAGATCTGGGCGCCTGGAGGTGAGTGCTTTAATTTACGTGGGAAACTGACCAAGGACGATAAAAAAAGATGATTAAAAAAGGTCCAATCTTAGCCAAAAGAATGGGATAGATGTATTCAAAACCTCCCTCTTAACTGAGTTCAATAGGAAGGCAAGGGGAATGAGGAGAAGCTTGTGGGTAGTTAAGACAAAGTGTGATGTGCTGTAGACTGTTGTGAAAAAAAAAAGAAGAGTGCATTTGAAGAATAGGATGAAAGGAAGTGTGAATAATGTGGTGTTAAAGACTAGATTAGAGACGACATGAATAAGAGGACGATGAAAAAGGATCAAGGAAGGGAGTGATAGAAAATGACAGATGAAAGAGAATAAAACAGTGAAAATGAAAGGATGTGTAAAAAAAAAATAGTATTATAGATTAAAAGGATGATGGAGAACGAAGACAATGGGAAGGAGAATGCAAGAAAAAAGAGAGATGATGGTAGCAAAAATAAAAAGAAAACAAAGCATATTGGTGATGATTCAAGTAGAGAAAAGTTTAGCAATACATACAACCACTTAAACAGACAACTAACCCCGCATCCCCACTAACACCACCACTAACACCGTTCACGTCGCCAGTGCCGCCTGTGCCCTATCACGTGGTCAAGACAAATTATCGCCACTTCGCCTGCGTGTACTCCTGTTACGAGCTCTTCTCCCTCATGTTCGAGGTGTTCTCTGTTCTGAGCCGAGGCCCCGAGATTGACAACGCTTACCTCGCCGAATGCCACAGAGCCTTCGACGCCCTGGAACTCGACCTCACACGCCTGGAGCCCGTGCAGCAAACAGGGGTCTGCAATGCGGTGGATCTGGAAGGCTCTGGTGAGTACTACTGAAGAAGGGAAGGAAAGGAAAGGCATGACGAAGAAGGTACAGGAGTGAGTTAATGGAGTGAAATAGATAGAGAAGAAATGATAGGTGGATTAATGGAGAGGAAAGGTTAAGAGAGCGATAACAGTGGAAAAAGACACATAAGGGGCAGATAAGTTTAATCAAAAAGAAATAATATATATAAAAGAATCATATGATGGGTAACTAAAAGAGTGATAATGAGGAAAATGTGGACGAAAATAAAAGAAAAAAAGAAAAAAGAGAGAGAGAGAGAGAGAGAGAGAGAGAGAGAGAGAGAGAGAGAGAGAGAGAGAGAGAGAGAGAGAGAGAGAGAGAGAGAGAGAGAGAGAGAGAGAGAGAGAGAGAGAGTGTGTGTGTGTGTGTGTGTGTGTGTGTGTGTGTGTGTGTGTGTGTGTGTGTGTGTGTGTGTGTGTGTGTGTGTGTGTGTGTGTGTGTGTGTGTGTGTGTGTGTGTGTGTGTGTGTGTGTGTGTGTGTGTGTGTGTGTGGATGGAGACAGGTGGGTGAAAATAGGAGTGGAGGGCAAGGAATGAAACGAGGAAGTAGAGAAAGAGAGAGCGTGTGTGTATAAAGTAGAGGAGGAACAGGAGGGGAGGGTAAAGGAGGAGGAAAACTACACGTAACTGCATATAACGTTTGACCAATGATGTGATGATAAAGCACAAATATCTTCTCTCCGTCTCTCTCTCTCTCTCTCTCTCTCTCTCTCTCTCTCTCTCTCTCTCTCTCTCTCTCTCTCTCTCTCTCTCTCTCTCTCTCTCTCTCTCTCTCTCTCTCTCTCACTGACCTAAATCTTTCGTTTCTAGGTGGAGGGCCAGAGCAACAGGACGAGAAAGAGGAGGAGGAGGAGGAGAATGCATTAGCGGCGTTGACAAGCGAGGAAGTGAACCAGCACCAGCCTCCAAATCGTGCCTCAACGCCGCGCTCAGAACTGGTGACGGGAGAGGAAGAAACGATGATAGAGGAGTTGGAGGACTTACTGGAGGAGATACAAGGAGGAGGAGGAGGAAGAGGAGAAGCGTTAGCCTCCTTCCAACCTAGAAATGGTTCAGTTGGAGACTCGACACGGGATCTAAATGAAGAGTCTGAGGTTGGTTCCGTCAAGCACCCAACCTCTCATCACACACCAGACAAAGGGCGGCGTAGGAGGCCGGCAGAGGGAGAACAGCAGAGGAGGAAAGGACAGGTCAGTGAAGGAGTAAAGGACGACAGCCTTGAACTCTACATCGACGATCCTTCTCTTGACGTGATCTACCACGAGACAGCCAACGGACGAGGTGGAGGAGACACAGAAGGTGAACATGATGAAAAAGGTTAGTACAACGTTTGTGATGTACATCTGTTAAGTAAATACGTTACTCTCTCTCTCTCTCTCTCTCTCTCTCTCTCTCTCTCTCTCTCTCTCTCTCTCTCTCTCTCTCTCTTCCACAGCACATTTTCCTGCCACATAAATATCACGTCAACCGAAAACAAGGCAGCATTAGTCTCCGAATTAGTGGGCATAACCAGGACAACTTTCCGCACACGGCTCGAATTACATGGAGTACGCGAGTCACAAGTTCCCAAATAACTTTCCTGAAATACATATGCAAGGGCTTGAGGAAGGCAGCGTCTGCGACGCCGCTATTAATCTTTCTTTCTTCCGCAGGCGAAGGACTGGCCGTCATGACACGCGGGAGTGAATCTCAGGGGAGTGGTGGGGACGGCAGTGTCCCTGCTTCCGCCCCCTTACTCCTCCTGGCCCTTCTCGGTCTCGTATTGTGGCCTCGTGTCTCCTTCAGACCCTAGCGAGACACAACACTGCATGAGCTGCTGCCTCGCGCTTACAAGAGTGAGTCCAGGAGCCCCGTGACGTGAGGAGAAATATTAAAAAAAGCTCCACGCACTGCGTCCATCACAAGGGCTGTCAAGCAGGCAAGGGTGTGTGTACTAATACAGCGAACTTAGGAGGCTTTAAGTGAGTGTCGGACTTTATATTTATCTTGAGACTGTCAAGTCCATGTGAGTGTGAGAAAAGAATCGGAACACCACGAGTGACTGCGGCATGTAGATTTTTGGAGGGGGAAAAAGACCTCACTATGAGTAAAATTTGTGAAAGTTAAGTAAGGAGACTGGAAGTTGAATCATATACTTTCCAAATGTAACACAAATTTGTTATGACAGAAAGAGAACATAGGCAAAAGAATGAAATTGAAGATTATACATGGTTGGCACTCACGAAGTGGCCATCATGACCGGCGGACAGCAATCAGTGCTGACATTAGTCATGAATTATACACCCCCCCACACACACACAATCACACACACACACACACACACACACACACACACACACACACACACACACACACGAGTGAGAACTGAGGGACGTTGCATCAGATTCGATATGAAGATATTCCAAAGTAGTAAAAATAGAAAGACGACTGGACATTATCAAGGCGCTGGACGCTCTGATGTGGTGGCGATGGTGGAGAGGTGAAGGAATATTATGGCCGGCCACATCTGTTAAGTGCTGAGTCATGATAGTCTATCTTTAGCTCTGTATCTTGTATATTATGTAACAATATCTGGTATTTGCGTAACAGAGTGACAGGTAGACGCAATACAAGGTGATGCAAGTACTTCAGGCTATGCTTACCGTACCAGCAGACCCAATTACTTCTTGAGGAAGAGTTGCAATTACTGTTGATGGAACACAAGGGAGTGTAACACAAAATTACACTTGTAAGAAAAAAAAATAGGAGTAATCAAAACTTGAGGAGTAAATTATCATCAAAATCTCATCTTTCCGGGTAGCATGGGAGGTCCGGATCGTGTCTGCGTGACGGACCCAAAAGACTCCATCACGACCACTGCCAGGCAAACGACCAGGCTCAAGACTAAAATATAAAATAAGAAATAAATTATGAAAACAAGTAAAATTAAAATGAGATAGATAAGTACGAAATAGTGAGCCTTAAGGAAATGAGGAGGAGGAGGAGGAGACGGTTACATAATTAATGATATCATGATTCGGAGGAAGCGGAGGCGGTGGCGTAGTGGATAGGGTGGTGAGCGTGGGATCGGGCAGACGTCCACGGGTAGGTTCGAATCCCACCACGTACAGCAGTAAACACTATACCATTTGTCCAGTGGTTTAAAGTTACCTACATGTCACCATGATGCCCAGGTTCTAGGTGGTTACACCCAAGATGAGCTTCGGGGGTGATATGGGCCCTAATATGGATACCACTTTAAATAAAATTGCCTGCGCCAATAATGGGCGGAAGCTAAACAGCGCTTCCCGTACACTCTTCAAGTGTGTCTACAGGCGCTATAAGCCTTGACATGAAAAAAAAAAACACCACCACCACCACTACCACCACCACCACCATAAGCATCACTAGCGCCGCCTTGCCTTCACCACAGCACCACCGGCACCTACACGTTCATTAGCCGGGCTAAGTGTTGTGGCAGGTAAACCACAGCAGCAACAGGCACCTCAACATCGCCACCTCCACTCCCGCTATCCTAAACCTCCCTCTCTCCTCCCACTCACTAGTGATGAGAATTTCCTTCACCTTCACCTTCTCCTTTAGCATCTCCCTCTCCTCTCCCTGGTGTAATGCAGGGAGCGCCGCGCCTCCCGTTACACCCAACGCTGCTTAACTTCTAATTTCCTCGCCGAGATTGCCTGTGTGAAGAGTTATTTTCCTCGGCCATTCTCGGCTTGATGACGCGCAGAATCCGAACTGTGAGACGCGAGGGTAAGGGGATGGTGTGTGTGTGTGTGTGTGTGTGTGTGTGAGAGAGAGAGAGAGAGAGAGAGAGAGAGAGAGAGAGAGAGAGAGAGAGAGAGAGAGAGAGAGAGAGAGAGAGAGAGAGAGAGAATAAAAAGAAAGATAGAAAAAGAAAGAAGGAAAAAAGTAAGTAAAAATGTAAGGTGCGTGATAGGTGTGTGAGGAAGACAACTATTAACTACACCGTAACGTTCTTTTTTTTTTACACGTTGATGCAAAAGAAAAAGAAAAACATAGAGAACGAGGCACCGTTTTAATTGCCGAAGCCAAGAAGACAGACATAACCCACGCTCAGGAAACTTTTTAAACGTTGGAGCGGAAAGAAGAGAAGAAAGTCGCTTTAATTACCAACACTGGAAAGGATAAGCTTGACAGAGTGCATATTTCTGTACTATGAGAAGCGCTAATTTGCCAGGTAAAAGCTAGGGAATATGAGCAGAATCTCCATAACCACAAAACGAAGAAAAGGGAAAAGATATGAGCTGAATGTCCGAAGCCATATAAAAAGTGGCCTTATAACGTCGGAAAGAGGGAATAAAAAGACGAACAAGTGGTTGAGTGGTGTGAAATGTGAGATAACAACGCATCGAGCTCCACGCAGACCATCATAATCAAAAGGGTGCTCATGAACGCGGCATTCTTTTGTGCGCGACTGTGTCTGTAACGGAACGAATGTGCGGCAGAGATTGTGTGTTTAAGGCTTCTTTGTTCCTCCATTCACGTTGGTTAGAATTATAACGGCCACATGAATTACTCTAATGATTTTATACTAATTAACGAGACGCAGGTAACGAATCGTGCCTCATCACATATACGTATTTATTGTTACACATAATGAACAAACTAATTATACCATTATGTAAAAAGAATCATATTAAAACGATAAAAAAAACAAGCCTGTTTTTTCATCTCTGTGTCTATTTGTGTGCATGTGTGGTGAGGGAAGGGCGTCTCTCTCTCTCTCTCTCTCTCTCTCTCTCTCTCTCTCTCTCTCTCTCAGCGGAATCCACACCGTCAACTAAGTTCTGATTACTTTTGCTCGTTTCTGATTACAACGAAAAAAAAAGAGAAAAATAAGAGAAAACTGAGATGCAATTATTAACGTGGGACTTGAGGGCTGAGAGAGAGAGAGAGAGAGAGAGAGAGAGAGAGAGAGAGAGAGAGAGAGAGAGAGAGAGAGAGAGAGAGAGAGAGAGAGAGAGAGAGAGAGAGAGAGAGACGTGGGATGCAGTAGGGGAAGAAGTGAAGGAGACAAATGCTGCAAAGGGAGATCGAAAACTTTTTTTTTTTTTTTTTTTTTACGGTAAGGCCTATAGCGCCTGTAGGCACACTTGAAGAGTGTATGGGAAGCGCTGTTCAGCTTCCGCCCATTAGTGGCGCAGGCAATTTTATTTATAGTGGTACCCATATTAGGCCCCATATCACCCCCTAGGTGTAACCACCTAGAACCTGGGCATCATGGAGAAATGTACGTAACTTTAAACCACTCCACAAATAGCAAAGTGTTTAAGGCTGTACGTGGTGGGATTCGAACCTACGCGTGGACGTCTGCCCGATCCCACGCTCACCACCTTATCCACTATGCCAGGGGTTCTCAACCTTTTTATCGTTAAGAACCCCCTGAGTTATAAGACCATCTACCAGTACCCCCAGTATTGTCACATGGAACATGGAACTCAATATGCAATGGCACTGCAAAGGATTTTATTAGATCAGCCATCTAAGTACCCCTGGAAATCTTCTTATGAACCCCCTGTGGTTTCGCGCTGTCAGGATGGCCACTGTCCAAGAGCTAACATCATTAGGTCTCTATGACGCTGAAGACGTCTATGCAGAACGGTTTGGTTGGCAATAGACAATCTCATTATCAGACTTTGATTTCTAAGTTATGAAAATAATCTCATTTACGGGGCTTCATAGGTTCATGGTGTCTTGTAGTCTACTTACTAACCTAGAAGGAAAGAAAATATCATACTAACTTCGAGCTATCAATTGAGGAAGAAGTAATCTTTGTCCCAGGAATAGAGCAAGATGGTATATAAAAAAACACAATGCATAGTTATAACCTAACTCTACTATTATAGCGTTTTTTGTCGTAGATACATGTTTAGAAATACTTTACCTATCTTGATATCTCCTTACGTGACAAAAGAATATCCAAAAATATACGATATGCAGTTGACCATCTTTTCTGTGAAATATTACGATATCTGTTGAATCTGGCAACTTCAACGGGAGTTTGGGTCCTCTCCTAGTGTTTCCTTATGATTGAAACATTGATATTTATACGTCATTGTGATCAGGAAATAAAGAAAACTAAGTTTGCTTTTTCTAAGAGCATGAAATAGAAAAATTTATGTTTACAAGTGGCAGTTTATGTATAAGACACGCAAACCTGTGTGCACTCATCCACTCTATCCAGAAGCTTAACTAATTTTCAAAAGTTCCCCAATAGCTACACAACTACCATTGGTCTACTGTTTCTATCCAGTTACCTACAAACACGTACACATTCACGGCAGCAACATGCAAAGTACACTAAATACTCCGGAGCAAAGCTGCCTCACCTTGTTTCATTAATCAGCTAACTCTTGCACACTTTCACACCAAAGCTATTTTTCATTTACCATCGACGATTTTATATTCGAATCAAAATTAAAACGACGATTGAGAACTTTCGGCCTAAAGATGTTTGAGGGCCGTGACGGCCTTGGGCGCCGCACGGGGGAAGGAGGTGGCCGTCGGGTCCGGCCTGGGGCCCAAGGCAGGGAACTGGCTGCAGGTCCTGCTTTTCCTTGGTGGCCTCAAGCTTCACTACTAGTCGTCCACTTGCAGCGCATCACACTAGGCAAGGGTCGCCATAAGCAAGAGATCAATGTCTACCACTCACCGGATGGTGCCGTGAGGGGCCCTAAAGGGGTGATAAGGGCTCCTTGCATAGAATATGATGGTGAGTGGTGTGTACGGGACCTCTGCTTATAATGACACCGGGCTGAACAACTCGCCATGAACGAGGGCACGCTATGTGCCATGAGCCAGGCACTGACAGTACCAGGGGTCCTTTACGTTAGGTTAGGTTAGGTTAGGTTAGGTTAGGTTAGGTTAGGTTAGGTTAGGTTAGGTTAGGTAAAAAGGACTCACTTCATGACAGCGTTTGGGGAGTGGTGTGTGGCGGGTCATTGCTCATGGCGACCTGTGTGAGGCATTGCAAGGTTGCATCGTCACTGCTCTCATAACCACGGGACTGGGGTTGACCCTTTCTGGGTAAAAGTTTCGTCCCAGTACCTGTGTAGGTAATAATACTTTGGATCGTTTCGCCATCGCCATCGCCGCACCGTTAGCCTCGATAAACGGATCGTTATCCTCAACAAACACATCTGTACCGTGGACACTGGAATCGCAACCTGTCGTGGAATCCCATTGTTAGCGTGGACTCATTTTCCTTCGCGGCTTCAAGCTCACTGATTGTTGTCAACTTGCAGCGCCTCATACTAGGCAAGGCGTCGCCTTAAGCAGGGTGCCGTGTCTACCGTCCATCAGATGATGCCGTGAGGGGCCTTTAAGGGGTGATAAGGGCTCCTTGCATAGAGTCTGGTGGTGAGTGGTGTGTACAGGACCTCTGCTTATAATGACATCGGGCTGAACAACTCGCCATGAACGAGGGCACGCTGTGCGCCATGAGCCAGGCACTGACCGTACCAGTGGTCCTTTACGGGGTGAAAAGGACTCACTGACAGTGTTTGGGGAGTGGAGTGTGGCGGGTTATGCTCATGGCTACCCGTGTGAGGCGCAGTAAGGTGGCAGCGTCACTCTCCTCGCACTCACGGGTCTGGGGTGAACTCTTACGGGGTGAAAGGGTTCGCCCCAGTACCTGTGTAGCAAGTGAACTTCAATTGCGTCGCAGTGAGGTGGCAGCGCCACTCTCCTCGCACCTAAGGGTGTGGGTGGACCCTTACAGGGTGAAAGGGTTCATCCCAGTACCTGTGTAGGCAAGTGGACTTCAATTGCAGCGCAGGAAGGTGGCAGCGTCACTTTACTCGCACTCAAGGGTGTTGGGTGGATCCTTACGGGGTGAAAGGGTTCGTCCCAGTACCTGTGTAGGCAAGTGGACTTCAATATTGTGTCTTGAAATCGCATCGTGAGGACTGGAACCGCATCGACATCGTGGAAACCCGCATCGTTCCCGTGGAAACTGGAATTGCATCTTGATCGTGGAAACTCGCATTATTATCTTGGAAACTGGAAGGGCATCTTTATCATGGAAAGGCATCGTCATTTTGGAAACTTGCATCGCTATCGAGGAAACTGGAATGCCATTGTTATCTTGGAAACTCGGAGCGCTATCGAGGAATCTGGAATCAAATCTTATCGTACACACTGTTATCGTGGAAGCTCTCGTGATCGTCGTTCGTTTCGTTATCTCTGAATTACTTAATTAGTCTTGGTATTATTATTAGCTTCCGTAATAATAGAGATGTTGGTCATTTTAACTTATTCTTTTTACTGCTTTTTTTCAGGGTACAGTTTAGTGTTCTTCAACCTTTTCTAAATTCGTGCACCTTTTCGAGAAGCAAGGAGGACTATAAAAGAAATGCATCAATATTCGTAATTTTCCCCTACTTTAAGACTGAAAATCGATAGATAACATTATTGAATATCTACCTGAAGCTACAGTTTTTTAGTCCTAAACAGTCGCTATATAGAGCGAAATGTACTATAACAAAATGCCACATCTCAAACACATTAGGCCCGTGTTCCGTCGGAGTGTAATATATTACTATTGTGAATAAATCGCAATACTTTGATTAATATCAATAGGAGAGGACCCAAACTGTCACAATTTCAGTGTTCGCAGGAGAGAGTCAGTATCGTCTCGCGGTACAGAGTAATCGTCTCTAAACACTGTATTACGATGTATCTATTGATTTGCCAGGGTTTTACTCCTACCAGTATTTTTCTGTTCTTATTCTACCATGGTATTTCTTTATAGTTACTTGAGTTTATACGACTGACATCATAATATAGAGCAAAACATAATTGTCTGGTGTACCAAGATCTTTCATTTCTAGAGACTTAAAGACAGCACGGAACCTTAACACACATTTCACCTCGCTTCTGCACAGGTTAATTCTTCTTCTTCTCAACCTTTTAATGTGATGTACCCTCGAAGTCTTTCAGTATTGATCACGTACCCTTACCCACAATGCAGCGTCAGGAAGGGTAACAATAAATGCATGGTTTATTGACTTAGTTTATTAAGTTTAAATTGTGTTATATATGTGGAGCAGACACAATTTTTAATTAATATTAGTATGTTTCTATGAGGTAGTGTCGATAGGAACTGGTACCTCACAGGGAGACACTATATGTGACTAACATGCAATGCATTTACCAAAAGGAACTATATCAGACAATTTTCGATCATTATGGCAGTGAACTAGTGTTGCTTGCAGCTAGTTGCAACTTGTAACTAGTAACAGTGATAAATAAGTCACTGTGTGTGTGAATAACATATAAGATAAGAAATCGGAGCAAATATTATAGGTTTGCAAGGTTGTGTGGCAACTGTAATCCAAGAGAGCTTCCTCTCAAGTGATATAACTCAAGAGTTTCCTTGTTAACGTTGTTAACGTGTCCTGGTTCTAGTGAAGGACACATTGTATACTACAAACGAATTTGCTGCTATTTAAAACTGAAGCATTTTGAGAAACCCGCCACGTACCCCAAAATTCCTCTCACGTACCCTTGGGGGTACGCGTACCGCAGGTTGAGAACCCCTGCACTATGCCATCGCCTCCTTCAAAAAAAAAAATAAAATAAAAAAAAAAAAATAGCAAACAACGACCAAACAAGGACCGAATAAAAGTGAAAGAAAAAGCAAATCACACTAACTTTGCAAAAAGAGAAAACACAAAGGTAACACGAATCATAGATGGAGGCACAAAGGTCGTGCTTGTAGCCAGAGACACTTACGTACACAGGTTGTCGTGGGTGTGCTTTTATTATTGTTCTTTCTAGTGAGAGTGCAGAACCGTCATCACATCATCAACACAACTACGGCCACTCCATCCTGTTATAAGTCATCGATGTAGGTAACAGGCATAACAATCACGAACACACTCAAACCATTCCAAATACAACAACAACAACAACAACAACAACAACAACAACAACAACAACAACAACAACAACAACAACAACAACAACAACAACAATTAATATGGCTAACTGAAAGATAAGTCTTTGCCAGAAAACATGAGAAAAATATAATTTCAACATTTTTATTACCAAATCACGGAGAAAGATATTCTTTAATTATAAAGGTACAGTCTCTGCAACACCAGCCATGAAACAGTGACTGGCAGATGAGAAGCAGGATAACAACGCTGAATGTTATATTTCTATAATTATTATTATTCATTACTGTAGCAGTACTGTTACTGCAGCAGTAGAAGCAGCAGGAGGAGTAGCAGCAGCTTCAGTAGTAGTAGTAGTAGTAGTAGTAGTAGTAGTAGTAGTAGTAGTAGTAGTAGTAGTAGTAGTAGTAGTTGCGGTACTGGCAGTAACAGTAGTAGCATCACTAGTGGGTGAGTGGTGGTAGTGATGGTGGTGGTGGTGGTGGGGACTCTGGCAGGAACAACCCAGTGTGGCAGCTGCACCACGCCCTTTTCCCTCACAAGCCACACAAAAGCATACGTATTCGCCTCTCTCCTTCCTCCTCTACCACCAAGCTCTCTTCCCTCCTCCTCCTCCTCCTCCTCTGCTAACCTCCTCTACCTCCTCTTTCTCATCCCTACATTTCCCAATCCTCCCCCTCCTCCTCCTCCTCTTCCTCCCGCCAGCAGCTGCCTGACTATATAGCACCTCGGCTTCACTCGCAGCGCATCGCTGACGAAAGGAGGAAAAATGTATCAGAGCAGGAGAGGCTTGCGCATTCTCTCTCTCTCTCTCTCTCTCTCTCTCTCTCTCTCTCTCTCTCTCTCCGGTGACATCACTCGTGCCACTTTAAATGACACTTTCTTTGGTCTCTTAAAAGTTTATCTTCTTTTCTTCTTCAATATCTAATAAGGATGATGGAAAGCGAGACGGGGAGAGGGTTGCAGAAACAGATGAAAGGAAGAGATAAGGAGCAGGGACAAAGAAGAACAACGAAGAGAAAAAGAGAAAAGGAGAAAACGGAAAGATGGCACAACGGTGGGGAGAGAAGAGAGGAGATGGAGAGAGAGAGAGAGAGAGGGAGAGGATAAGAGGGGTGATAGAAAAGCGAGGGAGGAAAGCAAGAGTCGTGAAGGCAGGTGTTCTGTACTCAGTAAAACACCTTCGCCTGAAACTAGACGACATGACCAGGTATCGGGTGAACAGAGAGAGAGAGAGAGAGAGAGAGAGAGAGAGAGAGAGAGAGAGAGAGAGAGTGTGTGTGTGTGTCTTTGTATGCAGTTCCCTCCAGTTGCTGTCTTATTCGTATCATTCTCTCTCTCTCTCTCTCTCACTCTCTCTCTCTCTCTCTCTCTCTCTCTCTCTCTCTCTCTCTCTCGTCATCCTAGCCACAATTAGGGCTGCCAGCCACGCTAAGACGAGAGACAGACGAACCGACCAACAAAACACAATCAAGCCGAGTGCCAAGACCGATTACCGAGATGAGATTTTCTTCCGTCAAAAACTACTCATGACGAAAAAAAAAGAGAAAGACTGACATAGAGAGAGAGAGAGAGAGAGAGAGAGAGAGAGAGAGAGAGAGAGAGAGAGAGAGAGAGTAACTTAATAGGTGCCGAGTAGAGATTAAATAATTTCTCGCACACACAATTGAATCCTTAAGCCAAAACTCAGCCAGGTAATCCAGGTGTTTTATCCTCTAACATCCCTCCCTTTCCCTCCCTCCCTCCTTTCATTTCCTCCCTCCCTCTCTTCTCTCCCTCCCTCCCTTCCTTCCCTACTCACCCATTCCCGGTTCAGGTGACGAAAGATGGAGGAATGGAGGAAAGGAAGGGAGTGAACACCGTCTGTCACCTGTGAACAGGGGAAGAGGATGGGAGAGAGAGAGAGAGAGAGAGAGAGAGAGAGAGAGAGAGAGAGAGAGAGAGAGAGAGAGAGAGAGAGAGAGAGAGAGAGAGAGAGAGAGAGAGAGAGAGAGAGAGAGAGAGAGAGAGAGAGAGAGAGAGAGAGAGAGAGAGAGAGAGAGAGAGAGAGAGAATGAAATAAGAGAGAGAGAGAGAGAGAGAGAGAGAGAGAGAGAGAGAGAGAGAGAGAGAGAGAGAGAGAGAGAGAGAGAGAGAGAGAGAGAGAGAGAGAGAGAGAGAGAGAGAGAGAGAGAGAGAGAGAGAGAGAGAGAGAGAGAGAGAGAGAGAGAGAGAGGAGAGAGAAGGAAGCAGAAGAAGTGAGAGGGAGAACAGAGAGAGAGAGAGAGAGAGAGAGAGAGAGAGAGAGAGAGAGAGAGAGAGAGAGAGAGAGAGAGAGAGAGAGAGAGAGAGAGAGAGAGAGAGAGAGAGAGAGAGAGAGAGAGAGAGAGAGAGAGAGAGAGAGAGAGAGAGAGAGAGAGAGAGAGAGAGAGAGAGAGAGAGGCAAGGGAAATGACAGGAGGAAACAGAGGAAAAGGATAGAAAAAAGAAGATGGACTTAAAGAGGAGGGAATCGAATAGAAAAGAAGAAAGTGAGAACGAAATAAAAAGAATGAAAAAAATAAAGATGTGGAGATGAAATTAAATGGTAGATAAAAACGAGAAGAGAGAGCAAAATGTAAAGACGAAACATGAAAAATGGAGACAGGACCTGATGAGAGAGAGAGAGAGAGAGAGAGAGAGAGAGAGAGAGAGAGAGAGAGAGAGAGAGAGAGAGAGAGAGAGAGAGAGAGAGAGAGAGAGAGAGAGAGAGAGAGAGAGAGATCGTATCGAATAGAAACAAAAACACACACACACACACACACACACACACACACACACACACACACACACACACACACAGAAACACAGGTGATAAGATATGGCAGTCTTTTGGGATGCAACAAAAAAATTTTGAAATTGAAAGGAAAAAACGGAGGTGCCAGCAAATGAAAAAAGGGGACAAGGAAAGAAAAACACAAAGAGAACGTTAAAGAATGCAAAGGAAGAAGGGAAAGAGAAGGGAGAACATAGAATGACTGGCAGAGGCAGGGAAGGATGATAAAAAAAAGAGGGAGTGACAATAAAGAAGAGAAAGAAACAAGAGGAAAAAAACATGCAAGATATAAGAGTGAGACGTGATGAGAGAGAGAGAGAGAGAGAGAGAGAGAGAGAGAGAGAGAGAGAGAGAGAGAGAGAGAGAGAGAGAGAGAGAGAGAGAGAGAGAGAGAGAGAGAGAGATACAAACACATTTATACTTGTCGAAAGATGATGAAAAACTTATTTAAAATTTGCAATATTCTCTCTCTCTCTCTCTCTCTCTCTCTCTCTCTCTCTCTCTCTCTCTCTCTCTCTCTCTCTCTCTACCGTTATTCCATCTTCATCTTAAGCAGCTGGGTCTTGGTTCTCCTCCTCCGCCTCCTTCCTGCAACACCACACATATTTGGATCACGTATCACGCAGGAGGAGAAAGAGGAGGAGGAGAAGGAGGAGGAGGAGGAAGAGAATACGGATATGACAAACAGGAAAAGGGGAGAAAAGGAAGGAAGAAAGGAAGGAGGGAAGGAAGAGGCGTGTTAGGCATATGGTAAGTTTGAGAGGAAGAAGAGGAGGAGGCGGTGGAGGAAAAGGACTAAGAGGAAGAGTGAAGTGGTGCATGACGCAATTGGACAATAATATTCTGAAACAAGTATGTACCTCACCTTCACTACTTTCCAAAGGCTCTAGTTGAAGTCATACTGCTTTTTTCTAAGACCGCTTTTTAATCCCAGTGATAAACTAATCATATTTCTACATTATCAAAAGAAAAAAAAGTCTTGAGAACTCGGCTGCTCATTCCTGTGTCCTTTTCAAATATATGTGGTGGGAGAACAATGCGTTTCTGAATACAAACCTCTTGTCTGCTGCAATCCTGCAATATTTTCCGTGGCTGCGATAGTGTCAGGTGAGTGTTGGCGACAAGGAGCATGTGTTGTTTGGGGAAAGTAGAGGGAGACACGCAGGGACAAAGGGATGGACGGAAATATGGGTGGAAGGACGGGAAGTGAATGCCTGATGAGAGAGAGAGAGAGAGAGAGAGAGAGAGAGAGAGAGAGAGAGAGAGAGAGAGAGAGAGAGAGAGAGAGAGAGAGAGAGAGAGAGAGAGAGAGAGACCGGGGTGTGTGTATGTTAGGGAAGGCGAGTCGGGTTTTCACTATCACAAATGAATAAAACATAAAATATAAATCACATGAAATAATAAAACGGGAACGAAAATTACTTGGAAGAAAAATACTAATACTAATAATAATGATAATAATAATAATAATAATAACAATAACAATAACAATAACAATAATAATAATAATAATAATAATAATAATAACAATAATGAAAAGAAAGTAGGACGAAGATGAAAGGGTAAATACAAAAAAGTTTCTTCTCTCCTCTCGTTATCTCCCTTCTTCCTCCTCCTCCTCCCTCCGTTTCCACGCACAGCTTCCCTCCGACCAGAAACAGATAAAGCCCACGACACACAGCATTCTCTCTCTCTCTCTCTCTCTCTCTCTCTCTCTCTCTCTCTCTCTCTCTCCCCACAGTTGGAAGGAAAAATGCTCACTGCTACGCCTTTTACCTGAGCGGGTCACCTGAATTTACCTGGGCGGCCACAACGACAGGTAATCCCCGTAAATTACAAGTGAGACAGGCGCGACTCAGCACAGGGAGGACAGAAAGGAAGGAGAGGGACAAGAAAAGGCTAAAAGTATTATTTTTCTGTGGCTTTTGCAATTCACATTAGCAAATTTCTTTTCTTGATTTTTTCCTCAATCTTCTTTTTCAAGCCATATTCACGTAATTTCTTTGAAGCGTGCTTTGAGAGATTTCGCATAAATCTTAGGGGGCTTTAACAATTCATCTCTGTGATGGAAAGTTGTGGAAACGCTCGGACGACAAATTTTGTTTACCTAGAGTGATTAAAAAATTCTTGACTTTAAATCTATTTTGCTTCCTGCTTATTATATGATAATAATGATGAATATGATCATGAAAATAATAACAACAGTAATAGTAACAACAACATGACAATAACAATCACTAAATCTCTCCACATGAGTAGAAATACCTCGAGAGTAGTAATGATTGGCCTTTAAAGGCTAATGTAAAGCCAAAGAACATCACTAAAACCAAAGCCAACACAACACCAAAGCGATCCAAAGGCGGAGACTGAAACACAGTCGTGGGGAGTGAACGTCGCGCCATGACGGTAACTAAAATCAAACTTAAGTAATAAGGGTCCGATATGAATAATAAACAAATGACATACACAGCCTGAATAGCAAAAATAATAAAGTAATCAGATATCAACACAACAGAGAAAGAAAAAGAGAGAGAGAGAGAGAGAGAGAGAGAGAGAGAGAGAGAGAGAGAGAGAGAGAGAGAGAGAGAGAGAGAGAGAGAGAGAGAGAGAGAGAGAGAGAATGAGGTAAGCCTTTCCCTCCGTCATGAAGGCATGAAGGCGTGAAGGCGGCGTGTACCATGGGAGGGAAGTGCAGGTAAGACAAATGAAAGAAAGGTAGGGAAGGAGAGAGAGAGAGAGAGAGAGAGAGAGAGAGAGAGAGAGAGAGAGAGAGAGAGAGAGAGAGAGAGAGAGAGAGAGAGAGAGAGAGTCAGTGGATAAATGGAAGAGTAAGTTAGGAATGGAACCACGAGAAAAGTGAGCGAGTGAGTGACTGAGGGAGGGACAGAAGTGCGAGGTCACATATCATATAAAACGAGTAAATATTTAAACAACGAATTAAAATGATATAAGTCGATGTATACGTGATCCTGTAGTCATAGCACAGCGCCTCTTTAGAAACAGAGAGTAAATTTTCCATGCAATCATTTCAAGTACGACCTTCATACGGACAGGGGGAGCAGGGAAGCCGAGGATAGATAAAGGACAGGAGAGGAAGCAGGCAGAAGGAGTGAAGCGATGTATAGCAGGAGAGAGCGAGACTGAGAGACTGGCAGGGAAGAGGGCGAGTGTGTGAGGCAAATAGCTAAGGTATTGGATATAAATTACTAAAAGACAGTTCAAAATCGATGTGCGCCTGTATGTGTGTGTGTGTGTGTGTGTGTGTGTGTGTGTGTGTGTGTGTGTGTGTGTGTGTGTGTGTGTGTGTGTGTGTGTGTGTGTGTGTGTGTGTGTGTGTGTGTGTGTGTGTGTGTGTGTGTGGTAGAATTCAAAAGAGGTTCACTACACGAGACAAGGAACTGTGCATGAAATAATAAGGTTTCAGGACACTCATTTCTGCTGCTGGTTCTTCTTCTTCCGTCGTTTTATCATGCGTCTCTTATTTTCTTTTCATCTTCTATTCCTTTTCTCTTATTTTCTCTCTTTATTGCTCTTTTCCTCTATCATTTCCCTTCTCTTCTCTTAAACCCTTTCTTGTTACTAGTTCTTTTAGCATTATTTCCTTATCCCCTTTATTCTCTTCCTTTTTTTCTTCTTTATCTAAAAAAGAAAATAAATAAAAATACTGAGGAGAGTGAACCAGTAACAACAGAGAAAAGGAACACGACCAAGAGCAGCAACAAGACACACAGGCGGCGAGTCATGAGGCGCCGAGTTCAAGGCGGTGAACAGCAGAATAACAGCAACAGCAACAGCATATATATTATCGCTAACAAGAACGACAGCAGCTGCAAGACACACAATACACCAGAGTTAGCATGGAGAGCCACGGAACACACACACACACACACACACACACACACACACACACACACACACACACACACACACACACACGCGAAGGCAACAACTCCAAGCTAACTGTTTCTACGAGCTCATGTTTGTGCGCTGCAAAATTAAACGCTGACGTAGAGCAATTGACTAAAACTAATACGTGACATTGTTTTTTTTTTATCTTTTTTTTTTTTTTTTTACTTAACCTAACAAGATATATTATGCAGCATGTTTATCATACGCGACAAGATTTACAGCGAGGTGAATTACTACTGTTTCAAAGTATACAAGTCATTTATCTAATATGTACATGTGTAATTCGGTGACTGCTGATGTGAATATATATACGAGTATGTACGTACGTCCGTTGCAGCACATACCAGGCGGCGCGACAAGGAAAACAGAGCGTGAGTGACAAAATAGTGTAAATAAAGGCCTGAAGCAAAGAGAGTTGAGATATAATGGGAGATAAAAAGCAGTAACAGCTGAGGCAGGACAGTGAGGACGATGCGCGACTTTTAATTCCCAGGCAAAGTAACAGTGGCAGCGTTCAAAGGAGTGTTGATATTCTGCCCCATTTTTTCCCCTTGCGTTGATTGCCTACCAGGTGTGTTTCATTCATTCATTCATTCATTCATACATTCATTCACTCGTTGAATTGTCCTTCATTTCTACAAAGGGAAACTGACCAATGGTGGAGGGAAAGAAAAACATTGCCCGCCGCCACCACCGCCGCCGCACTCCTACAAAGTGAAAGAAAGACAAAAGAAATGCCCAAATTCAATTTCGGAAGTGTCCTGCTCCTCCCTTTTTGAGCTTGTTTTGGTGGAGGAGGAGGAGGAGGAGGAGGAGGAGGAGGAGGAGGAGGAGGAGGAGGAAGGGATGCAGTGAGTAGTCTATTGCTGAATCTTCAGGGATACAAAAACACATTCACCACCACCACCACCACAACAACAATACATCCACAACAACCACCACCATCATCACCACCACCACTACCATCAACAACAATACATCCACAACCACAACCACAACACCACCACCACCACTACCACCAGCAACAACAACAACAGTACCAGTAACAACAAATATCAACAACAACAGCAACAACAAACAGCAACAACAATTCACTCCGGCGCTCAATTACATGTACGTACATCTCGTTGTGTTTAATGTGTGTTGCCTCGCTCACATTTGCCTGCACTAATATCACCGGATGGCCAGCAGGAAAAATAGCGATGAGGAAAAAAAAAAAGATCGTTACGAGAGAGAGAGAGAGAGAGAGAGAGAGAGAGAGAGAGAGAGAGAGAGAGAGAGAGAGAGAGAGAGAGAGAGAGAGAGAGAGAGAGAG
>NC_059285.1:11233845-11236345 GCF_017591435.1 Portunus trituberculatus
ACTTCCCCTGTCACTCTTTTGATTAATCATTCTCAAATACATCAACACCTGGGCTATAAATGTCTAGTCTCCATAAATCACCGCATTATTCCGTTCCTCCGCCACCGCCAGAATGAAATATTTCACTTCACGCCTGCACAAAACAAAAGGCGCCCACAGAAAACGTGAAGTGTGAATTTCCATCACTTTAACTTTCATGTTTCTCCTTTACCTTTCCCTCTTTATGTCTTTTCTGCTCACACTACTTTTATCACTGCTTCTTATCGCCCCCCACCTCCTTCAAAGTACTTATTTCCTATTGTCCTCGTCCTCTCTCCTCCTTATCTTAACTTGAGCAAACTTTTTTTTATTTCTTCCTTCCCTTTTCCTCAATCCTTTCCATCCCTCCCTTCCTCCCTCCCTCGTCTATTAATTCTCTCTCTCTCTCTCTCTCTCTCTCTCTCTCTCTCTCTCTCTCTCTCTCTCTCTTTTTGGCGGAATGGACGCCTGGAGTGTTGGGGCCAGCCAGCAGTGATTGCATTTTTACCTCGTTACTGATCAATATCTTCTCACCTGACGAGTTCGGCTGTCACTCGCACACAAAATAATGAGTGAAAATCGCGTTTCAGCTCCGCGGAAGTATGCATGTGAAGGGAACACACATAAACTGTACACACACACACACACACACACACACACACACACACACACACACACACACACACACACACACACACACACACACACATACACACACATACACCTATTATTATTATAATATACCATTATTATTTCAGTTATCATTATTATTATTATTATTATTATTATTATTATTATTATTATTATTATTATTATTGTTATCATTAATATTATTATTATTATAGTTTTACGTCATATTTCATTTTAAGTGAAATAGTTATCATTACTATTATTACAAATACTACTGCCATTGTTACTATTTCAATATATATATCAGTTGTGTCTAACTAAACCATTAGTTAACAATGTGTCCGTCAGGGAGCAGCTCGACGGACCGAGGCTACAATATATCAAGACTTAAATTTCGCAACTCATGTATGTATATTTTTGTTAGTAATAAACTATTACTTACAGACACACACATACACACACACTCAAGCTATTCCTGGCGAGCTTCTTTCACGGTGGTATCAACTAATCGTCTCTCAGCAGCGCGGTGAAGGAAGCAGCAGCTGAAACAAATGAGATCAAGAAAATCCGCTCAGCCACACTTCCTAGTCTTGTGAGACGCTAAGCTTCCAACTGGAGATTCCCAACCGTTCACATTCAGACTTATAAACTTTTATATGTAAAAAAAACATGTATGTAAACTCCTATAGTTTTTAAATATTCATGTCTTTAACAATCCTATATGATTCGATACATAGGCAAGTGTTGGTACCAGGTCCCTGTCGATGATTCACTTCTGCGCCACATTTGTCATATGCACCACGGTCCCCGTGTCTAAATGTGTCAATATCAATTGTTTTTAAGCTAATTGTTACGTATCAAATTCGAATCACCTCCACATCATTTCCGTATCGTATCCGTCCAGTCCTTTGTCTTCGTGGCACGCTTGCATCTTGTGAGATGAAGTCACAAACGGCCGTTCACGGAAATGACGAGAAGGTAACACGGCACGACAAGCGCAACACTGGCTCCACATAGACGTGAATCAGACGAGGAATGACAGGTGGCGACAAGTACGGACGATCTAATCTTGATCTGGAATATGATAACTACCAAGACAATGCGAGTTTGACAAGGCTTCCTTCCATATGGAAAAGACGAATGCAATATGAACGTGCTGTGGATGTCAACTAGACACGACAAGAACTCAACATGATCTCCTCGACCCTTGTGCTGCGCCAGCTCTTTGCATCCCTCCCAGTCTCATACTAACGCCTCTGCCTCCTATCGAGGTGCAGGCTGGACGCACATCGTCATGTTAACAGTCCTGTCACATCCCTGGTGTATCCATGTCATACTCGTCTTACTTTGTAAGTATCTGTCACGCATCCGCAGCGCATTCGTCTTGTCACATGTTCGTATCATTCGTGTTGTGGCCGTGTCATGACCACGCTGTGTCCACGACTGTTGTCCATATCACATCTACCTGATCTTTTTGCCGAGAAAGACAACTTTGTCCGTCACAGACAATTATGTTGTCCGTGTCTGACCAGGTGTGTGTGTGTGTGTGTGTGTGTGTGTGTGTGTTAAACGTGCGAAGTAAGACATATACTCACACTGGCAAACTAATGAATGGTTCCCACACACGCCAATGTGCGATGGAACACCTGTGCGACTAAAGAGTTTTTTTTTATATCTATATATGCATGTAAAGAAGAATATGTTCCTATATTCTTCATCAGTATCATCATTATCAGTATTCCTTTACTTTCTCTTTCTCCGAACACACCTTTCCATTCCACTGTATCATTTTCTGTTCCAAATACTCCCACTTCCACATTTCTGTCCCTGAATACTCCTTTTCCTCTACATA
>NC_059285.1:11248845-11273845 GCF_017591435.1 Portunus trituberculatus
AGTGGCCCTATAGTTGAAGCTAATGTTTATATATATATATATATATATATATATATATATATATATATATATATATATATATATATATATATATATATATATCTGATGTACCCGAACAATTCTTTGGGATCTGACTTGATTCGGTTTGCAATATGGAGTTCATAATTCTTTTCGTTTCGAGTTATTTCATATTTTTGATAAACGAGGTTTTTTTTAGCGAAGACAATTTTCATTCCTGAGTTCCACCATTTCGGTTAATTGTTAACGATCAAGCGCATATTTCGCAGTGGAACAGAGGATATTACAGCTAAGTCAAGTTTATATGTGAATGTTTTCCACGCTTCGTTTATGCAATTTATACTTGACAATTGGCTCCAATCGCTTTTAGACAAAGTTGCTCATTGAAATCAGGTACTTCTCTTTACTTTTCATTTGGAAGGATCTTATTTGTTTGGATACTGAATGTAATCGTCCGATGGTCACTGGTGCTGAATTCGGAACCAACTACTACGTTAGTGATTATGCTTTTGTTTTGGTTAAAATTACATATTAGTTGGATGTTGTACGTTGGTCCAGACTGCTTTCTAAAAGATTGTTATTCAAATCGTATCTCGAGTGTAAATTTATCCTTGCATTTGTTAACAGCAAGGATGAAGTCTCCAACAATTATAGTTTCGTTTCTGAACGAATTTCGGTTATTTTTTCATAAAGTTTGTTATCGGTTTCGTGCACTTGTCCTACAGGTCGGTAAATGACACCAATAACTAGTTTACCGTTTTAGAATTAAGTTGATTGTATGAGAAATCGATATTATTTATCATTTCGACTGGTTTCTAAAACGGGCGAAGACTTGATTTGACATACAAGAGTACTCCACCTCTTTCTTTGTGCGCTCTTTCACAGCTAAATAGATTGTAGCTCTGCAACGATAATTCTGCTAAAATGTCTCTGATAGATGTGTTTATCCATGATTAAGTCACACTGACAATATCGTAGTCTTCAATACTGACAAGTTCTTCTAAATTCTGAAGTTTATTTATGATATTACGCACATTGATGTAATAAAACTTTATGCTTACTCGCTTTCGTTGTTTATGTCATCTCTGTCGTCGGTGCCTGACTCACGTTTTTTTAATATATAAGCGGTTACCAAAACAAACGTAAACCAAGCACCAACAACATAAATGAGAGGGGCGGCGGCGACGGAGACGGAGGAGGAGGAGGAGGAGGGAGAAGGAGGAGGAGGAGGAGGAGGAGGAGGAGGAGGAGGAGGAGGAGGAGGAGGAGGAGGAGGAGGAGGAGGAGGAGGAGGAGGAGGAGGAGGAGGAGGAGGAGGAGGAGGAGGAGGAGGAGGAGGAGGAGGAGGAGGAGGAGGAGGAGGAGGAGGAAAATGAGAAGGAGAAGGAGAAGGAGAAGGAGAAGGAGGAGGAGGAGGAGGAGGAAGGGGAGGAGGAGGAATACAAAGAAAGACAAAGGAAAGCAAAACATCAACAGACCTCTTGGTCCGTTCGAGGCTGATTGGTAACTACTTCTAACTGGCTACAGATAAGGAGGAGGAGGAGGAGGAGGAGGAGGAGGAGGAGGAGGAGGAGGAGGAAAAGGAAAAGGAAAAGGAAAAGGAAAAGTAAAAGGAAAAGTAAAAAGGAGAATGAGAAGGAGAAAGAGGAAGAGAAGAAGGAGTAGGAAGAAGAGGAGGAAACATCTAAAAGGTATGTAAACAGTTGAGAAGAATGGCAACATATACCTATCTACTATTATGAGAGCTCTTAGTACCACTGCAACAACAACAGCTACTACTGCTACTAATGTTACTCCTACTCCTACTCCTACGCCTATGCTAATGCTATCTTTACCCTTATTCTTATTGCTGTTACTATTACCAACATCATCTGCATCATCATCATCATCATTATTAATACGTTGTCAACACCAACAATAACAGAGGCCCCTGAAAAAACATAGGACTACTGTAAATCATGGACAAATTACTTTTATGAGGCCTCCGAGACTCGCAAGAAAGAGAGAGAGAGAGAGAGAGAGAGAGAGAGAGAGAGAGAGAGAGAGAGAGAGAGAGAGAGAGAGAGAGAGAGAGAGAGAGAGAGAGAGATGAAGGGCGATGAGAATAGCTAACATAGATCAGAGGTGAGAGAGAGAGAGAGAGAGAGAGAGAGAGAGAGAGAGAGAGAGAGAGAGAGAGAGAGAGAGAGAGAGAGAGAGAGAGAGAGAGAGAGAGAGAGAGAGAGAGAGGGGAAGCGGGGTGCAAGGTATACGTACGTACTTTCAATATAAATGTTTACCTGAGTCTGAAGACCTTTAGTGTTAATATTTAGAGCGAGCACTCTCACTACTCACATCCTCTCCTTGACAGCTGAGAGAGAGAGAGAGAGAGAGAGAGAGAGAGAGAGAGAGAGAGAGAGAGAGAGAGAGAGAGAGAGAGAGAGAGAGAATGTTTTCAGCGTGCGCGTGAATATTCATCAGACAGGTTAGCGAGGACCTCCGCCTCTCTGATGCAATTTATATTTTTGTGGGTGAATGAAGGTGTTCAGAAGGGTAAGACGTGAGGGTGGATGAGGATGAGGAGGAGGAGGAGGAGGAGGAGGAGGAGGAGGAGGAGGAGGAGGAGGAGGAGGAGGAGGAGGAGGAGAAAGAGGAGAATGGAGGTGAGTCTTCTTTTCCACATAGTAACTTATCGTTTTTTGGTGATTTATCAGATTTTTTTTTCCTTCTTGAGCTTCTTCCCATCGCTCTGCCTCAAAAATAGTCCACGGTTTACTTAGGATGTTCCCTAGATTGGTTTTGCATATTAATTTTGGATCAATATGATTAGTTATGTTTCCCCTCACCACCAACCCTACTACCCCCACCGCCACCACCACACATACACATACACACACACACTCTCTCTCTCTCTCTCTCTCTCTCTCTCTCTCTCTCTCTCGAAAACTGACCTCTCTCGTGAAATATTGTTGTCAGCGATACCTTCATGCCAACACACGGTGCATGTAAGATCTGCACGCACGGTTACTTCATACGACTAAACACCTTTAAAAACACATCGATTCAGCTTCTCCCGCTGTGATTAAAGAAAGAAAAATACAACCCGATGATGAGTGCAATACAAGACACAGAATGATTACACGAAATGCACCACGAAGCCTTTCCCGTTGGTGTTCCATGTATGAGTGACTACAGACTGACAGTATGAACGAAGAGTTAGATATTATTCAACAGGTTTTACTTCACACCGATCCCTGTTCCATTCACCTGCCAATATTTTACTGGCAACAGTATACACTACCTTGTGTTCCAGTAAAATTTATATAACTTTTTAGATTTTTTTTTCCTACCACATCTGGCAATGGGAACAATAAAAAAATAATAACAGCACAGGTATAACGAACAACACAAAAAACAGCAAGACGACATAACAAAAAACAAGATCATCGTCACCATCACGAAGAACAAGTTCATTTACACACACACACACACACACACACTCTCTCTCTCTCTCTCTCTCTCTCTCTCTCTCTCTCTCTCTCTCTCTCTCTCTCTCTCTCTCTCTCTCTCTCTCTCTCTCTCTCTCTTCCAATCTTCACTCCCAGACGAGCTAACTTATACCTATTATTAGCAGTTCGTCTCATTCTTCAAAACTGAGAGAGAGAGAGAGAGAGAGAGAGAGAGAGAGAGAGAGAGAGAGAGAGAGAGAGAGAGAGATTCCTTTAGTAAATACATATTGTAAGAGTTGCCTTTAGATAATTCTCTCTCTCTCTCTCTCTCTCTCTCTCTCTCTCTCTCTCTCTCTCTCTCTCTCTCTCTCGCTCATCAAGGCGGATTAATTATTCCTTTTATTCTCCCTCCACAATCATCGTTTCTCGTTCCTTCTCGTCTCTGGCAAGTCACCGGAATCTTATCGAACACAAACGAACTAACACAATACGTCTACTCAATTCTCTCCTCTCTCTCTCTCTCTCTCTCTCTCTCTCTCTCTCTCTCTCTCTCTCTCTTGTGCCTGAATTCAAAGCGAACACAGAATTTTGGACAAGGGAAGTTCAATGGTTGAGGGACGAGTATTTTACCTGGGCCTTTCTATTCCCATCTTGTATTTGTGTGTGTGTGTGTGTGTGTGTGTGTGTGTGTGTGTGTGTGTGTGTGTGTGTGTGTGTGTGTGTGTGTGTGTGTGTGTGTGTGTGTGTGTGTGTGTGTGTGTGTGTGTGTGTGTGTGTGTGACCCAGTTTCCCGGATTTTGTCGGACCTCAATAAGTAGCGGCAGGTAACTCTCTCTCTCTCTCTCTCTCTCTCTCTCTCTCTCTCTCTCTCTCTCTCTCTCTCTCTCTCTCTCACACACACACACACACACACACACACACACACACACACTGCTATTTTCCTTCACATTTAACAATATATCAACGTGAGATTACAGTCAGATATAGAATTGAATAAAACAAATATACAAATCAAAGTCTATCATTCTGCAGCCTCTATTATCAAAGCAGTTCCGATACGCAAAGAGGTAAAAAATAGATCCTTTCACCTCATCTGAGACTGTTGTAATATCTTTGCTAATTACAAACAACAACAGTAAGCCTTCCAATACCGCCACGTAATACCTACTGCGGTGACAAGAAAGGCTATTGTGTCATACTTCCATTCATAGATATTTTAACTCTTCTCTTTTCTTCTCCCACTTTTCAACGAAGCGGATAGGGTGACGCCACGAAGGAACAAGTGAATAGCTGAGTCGTGATTGGCTGTTCTGAAGGCAGGGGACGCACAACTAATAAGGCAGGAGATCGTTGAGTCAAAGGCGTAGCTATCTTCATCCTGTTAGGTGACGCTCTTAAAATAGGTGACTCCTGCTTCCCCTTCACCTTGTGGGCTGCAGAACACCGAAACATTAACACACTTTCCTTCTAACATGGTTCTCTTCGTCCAAACACTCACCTCGCTCACTCTTTTCCCTTATTCTCGCCTTGTCTTTCCTTGCTCTCCCTCTGGCTTTCCACTCCCCATCTCTTCCCCTGCTCCACCTGCGACTTTCAGGCCCAACACGGAGACACCTATTATGCGGGTGCAGGTCTATCCACGCAACACCTTTATTTAGCCACAACCTCCCTCTCAAGTCACGATGCCTCTTTCAAATTCACTGATTTATGTTATGACGTCTTTCTGCTCGTGTTTAGATTCTTGCCTTAAATTTTGTGGCCTTTTCAAGCGTCTTCATATGTGTGTGTGTGTGTGTGTGTGTGTGTGTGTGTGTGTGTGTGTGTGTGTGTGTGTGTGTGTGTGTGTGTGTGTGTGTGTGTGTGTGTGTGTGTGTGTGTGTGTGTGTGTGTGTGTGTGTGTGTGTGTGTGTGTGTCTATTCCCTCTTTGCTTCTCTCTCTCTCTCTCTCTCTCTCTCTCTCTCTCTCTCTCTCTCTCTCTCTCTCTCTCTCTCTCTCTCTCTCTCTCTCTTTCTGTGAGTTATGCAATCGTGCGTGTGTGTTTACCATTACCCGAGCGGCAAAGAGAAAAATGTCGAGTTTCAAAATAAACTTTCCTCCCATTCAATATTCCAATGTGTGGTCCTTCTTTTGCCTTACCTTTTCTCCTCCTGTCCTTTCCTTCCCTTTTCTTTCACCCTTAAACCCAAACTCCTTCCCTCTTTTTTCCCTTTCCCTCCCATCAGCTGGCATCGTCTCAGATTTGGCTAAGGTGGGAGGCAACACGTGAGAAACAATTCTATTCGGTCCTTTTAATTTAACTTGGCATAAAAAGCGCCGGGAAGTTTTAATAGGTTAGTGTCCGTGACGTGAATGGTTGAGTGGTGGGGCGCTGCGATGACTGATGAGTGAGTGGGTGTGGGAAAGTGAAGGAGAAGCGGAAGGAAGAGGGAAGAAGTGAGGAATGACTGAGTTTGGAGAAAGAAGGGTCTGAGAGAGAGAGAGAGAGAGAGAGAGAGAGAGAGAGAGAGAGAGAGAGAGAGAGAGAGAGAGAGAAAGGAAGGAAAAATGAGAAAAGGGAAGAAAGGAAGGAAGGAAGGAAAAAAGGAAAGGAAAAGGAAAGGATGGAAAGGAAAGGAGAAACGAGAAATGTGAGAAGAATAAATATACTGTCAAGTCCAAAAAGTAAATAAAAAAAATAGAATAAGGAAACCACAGCAATAAACGATCACTTTACATAAACAAAACGGAGGAAGTATTGACGAATGTGGAAAGACGGAATTGAAATCAAAGGAAGAGACTGTGGAGAAGAGACGATCGAAAACAATAAATACAAAGGTTATGAAATGATGGGAGGAGAGAGAAGGAGGGCAGAGGAGGGGAGAGGAGAGGGACAGAGGAGTAAGAGATTCATTCTAATGTATCAAGAGTAGGGAGAAGGTGAATCAGATGAGATTAGGTGCGGTCATGAACGCGAGTGGCCAGTGCAGTATAGTTTACAATCATTATCAATATTTCATTTAAGGCCATTATAATTAATATCGAAATGGTCACATTGCACGGGGATAATTGAGCAGCAAAGTGAATCACCGGCAGTAATAGCAATGCAGAAGTTGATTATAGACAAATTCAATTAAGGAGAGACCTGGTGTGTATTAATGGTAGGGTTAAATCGGTATCTACGTAGCTTAATCTTGCTATGACTAATGATTGTAACAGCTCCAGGCGTGCAACTGTCGCCTATGTGCTGCAGACATCAACACACCAGCACGCCACCCTTCCGTCATAGCGGCTGCTAAAGAACACCTACGACACACGCGCGCCACGTAACTGCCAGACTGTTAAAAGTGAACATAAATAATCATGCTGAATTATGAGAAATGAAATACGGTAATTTTATATATATATATATATATATATATATATATATATATATATATATATATATATATATATATATATATATATATATATATATATATATATATATATATATATATATATATATATATATATATATCTCTCTCTCTCTCTCTCTCTCTCTCTCTCTCTCTCTCTCATACACAGGCACCTAGAAAGTCGGTGGCGAACATTTGGCGTCAATAACAAGGCAATTTACATAGTCGGGTCATTTCATATGCAAATCCCAGTAATTCATGAACCACCAGTGGATTCCATAATTCACTCGTTATGGTCAATTTATTAATTAGCCGCCCAAAACTGCCATTATTATGAATTTCCATTCCATAATGAATAAGGAAAACAGTGTGAAAGGAAGTGCAGAGAGAAAGCTTTGCGAGGAGGCACGAGGTCACACTGATACAAAAAGTGTGGCCTTGACCTCCAGTCTTCCATAAACATGTAAATGAATGAAGCAATGCATTGGTCGTCCTGGAAACTACAAAATATTAGTGTAGTAAATCCTGTTCCATTATGCATTAGAAGATCAAGGCTCTCACCAGACGCGGTTTCCACTTTGTCGCAAGTAATATACAAACTCTCTTGGTGAAACGCTGCACAGATTGAATAAATCATACTGCAACCTAACCAAGAATCCTCACTCACAGAACAGAGAAGGTAGAATAAATCAAGAGATAGAATACATTAATAATAAGAAACATGAATTTTTTTAAGGATTTCAAAGAATGATGTGCTTCACTAATTAAAAAATTATGTGAGCGCTGAATATTTATTTCCTAGTTGCAGACAATATGGAACACACGAAGCAAATTTTCTCCGCCTCGACATGCATATAGCAAAGAGAGAGAATTTAGATGTTGTGGAAGGAATAGAGACAGACTGATTAATTCTCCCCACAACAATGACGAAAGAGGTCCACGCAATAAAACTTGCTCCGTGGAAAAGTCGGTTCCCGGAGAAGCCAACTGAATACTTAAAAAGTCTGGAAGGATTACTACTGGCGAGGCGACTCAATTATTTCACCATCTCAATGCGCGGTAAGAGTGGGAACACAGGGCTCACACACTTACAAAGATACAGTAAAGGCCGCTCAAGTCATTCTAGCAGTCTTACCTTAACCAGGACATGAGGGTGAACAGAGAGTTCTCAACAGCAGCAACAGTAGGCAGGAGAGTGTTGCATCCTGAAACGGTGATAAATAAATAGGTCACTTCACTAACCAAGTAAGTGTTCAGCAAAAACTTTCTCTCTCTCTCTCTCTCTCTCTCTCTCTCTCTCTCTCTCTCTCTCTCTCTCTCTCTCTCTCTCTCTCTCTTTCTCTCAGACAAACACACACACACAGACAAACAGTCAACATTTACCCCATTTATTTGTATATATATATATATATATATATATATATATATATATATATATATATATATATATATATATATATATTAGCGGCTCATTTTCCTTCACTAATAATAACTCGGTGGCGGCGGCTACGTTTTCCATTAATTTATTCCAGGCAGGCGGACAGGTGGCGGCCTGGAGGATGGGAGGGAGACGGGGATGGGAAGGACAGGTACGGGGCGTTGCGTGGCGGATAATTTCAATAAGCCTCAATAGGAAAGAAAAAATAAATAAATAAATAAAAAAAAAAAATAAATAAATAAATAAATAAATATATATATATATATATATATATATATATATATATATATATATATATATATATATATATATATATATATATATATATATATATATATATATATTACATACACACATACATACAGTGACGACACGCTAAAATAAATCTTCCCAGCTCGCGTATATCGAGAATGGGAATTACGTAGATTCCAGAATTCCAGATCAGAGTGCCGGACGGAACGATATTTACGAGGAGGGAAATTTATGCGTATGGAAAACTCTTGCGTATATTTCCCGGTATAACATCTAGCGTGATTTGATACTTTCCTTCCTCGCCAGCAGCAGCAGCAGCAGGAGGAGGAGGAGGAGGAGGAGGAGGAGGCAGAGGTGATGGGTGAAGAGAGGAGAGGAGAGGAGGGGAGGGGAGGGGAGGGGAGGGAAGGGAGAAAGAGAGGGAGAGGGGAAAAGGGGGAGAAAGGAAGAGGAAGAGGAAGAGGAAGAGGAAGAAGAAGAGGAGGAGGTAGGGGAAGAGGAAGAGGAAAAGAAAGAAAAAGACAAAAGAAAAGCAGAAAAAGTTGAAAAGATAAAGGGGAAGAAGATCGAAGAGGAGGAGGAGTAGCAACAAGAAAAGAAGAGGAGATAGTGGCAGTCTTCTTCCCACGATCATTCTCTCTCTCTCTCTCTCTCTCTCTCTCTCTCTCTCTCTCTCTCTCTCTCTCTCTCTCTCTCTCTCTCCACAGGCTTTCCTCCCTCTTAAGTTACCACCTTAACTCTCCTCCACTTACTTGTGCCGCATCTCAATTCTCTGCGCCACTCTGCCCAATCTCTTCCATACACTTTCCAGGCGGGAAGAAAAAAATCGAGGGGCTTATTGTATTTACAGTCTTCGTATCCCCACAGTGACATTGGTTTATATTTTTTTCTACCTTTTTTTTCGTATCTGTGTATGTATTTACGTGACCGGTTACTGTAATGTTTGTGTTGAAACTTTAGGTGTCTGTATTATAATGTGTCTTCGTTTTTTTTTTTTAATGTTTATTCCATATTGTTCGTCTAAATAGTTTTCTCTCTCTCTCTCTCTCTCTCTCTCTCTCTCTCTCTCTACGTATTTTTTTTTTTTGTTTTACTCATCATTTGCTGTAATTTGATTCTATGTGTTCTATCTTCATCGTTATTGTTTTACGTTTTCCGACTCCTAAGCTATTTTTTTCAGTAATTTATTCCTTTACCGTCCACTTTACCTTTTTTTATTTTGACACGCAGCTAGAGTTACAAAACTTCCACATACTTATTATTTATATTTTCCTATCTCTTTTCCTCTCCTTTCTCGCCTTCCCTCTTCAAGTCACTCTTTCCATCTCACTAGCTCTTCATTCTTTTTTTTTTCGTCCTCCTCTTCCACGTCTTCTTCCTCTTCCTCCTCCCAACCTTCCTCCAATTACGAAGACGGAGAATTACAATAGAACAAAATTGCATTATCCCAGAATTAAGTTAATTTCCATAATTTCCATTGCAGATCCAGCCGCCACCAACTCCCTTCCTTCTTCCCCCTCAAAACTCCACTCTTCCTGTCCCCTCACAACCACCCCCTTCCTCCTCCCTTCCTCCTCCCTTCCTCTCCCATTTCCTCTTACTCTTCCGCTGACTGGACGGGAGCCACGAGACTTAACTAAGACGACGATGCTTGAGAAAAAAACAACCTTATTTTTACAGATTTTTCCTGTCGCTGCTCGAAGAAGGGAAGGAAGCAGCAAGAGGAAGCCTGTCTTTTATTCTCTCCTAAGAGTCGGCAATTGTTTCGTGAGGGAGGAGAGGAAAGGAGCGTCCACACTCACTCACCGCACTGATTTCCCTCACTTGCTTTGTTTTTATATTTTTTCCCCTAAGATCTTTTTTTCTTCACATTAATTTTCTCCTTTTTTCCCTGCAACCATTATTTCTTTTCTCTAGTGATCCGTCTTTTTTTCTCCTTTTTTTTTCTTCTCACAGTGTTTCGTTTTTCTCACCGTCAGTCAATTTTTCCCATGGTCATTCTTTTCTACCAAGCGTCATTCCTTATTTTTCTCCCCACACGCTCATGTTGTTTCCCGCTCCAATCAGTAACATACATCCATTTTTTTTATGTAAGGTGAAAAAGAGAATGTTAAAAGAAAGCTGGAAAGAGAGTTGTGTGTTTTTTCATAGTATTTTACTGTTATATTGCCCCTATCCTGTCATATTTCACTGTTTCATTCTCTCTCTCTCTCTCTCTCTCTCTCTCTCTCTCTCTCTCTCTCTCTCTCTCTCTCTCTCTCTCACTCACAAAACACACACAAACACACTCTCTCTCTCTCTCTCTCTCTCTCTCTCTCTCTCTCTCTCTCTCTCTCTCTCATGGGAACGTTTCATAGAGAAGGTAAAAAATGAAAAATATTTACACACACACACACACACACACACACACACACACACACACACACACACAAAAAAATCAATATTAGTGTGTTGGTTGTTATAAAGAGAAAAAGGTAAAGGAAGGAATGAAAAGGTGAAATTGTCGTTTCAATAGGCCTACAGGAGCGTGGGAACAAAACGTACCCTCCCCCAAGGCCTATACAGACACACAAAAGAAGTGGTACTAATTAAGACAAGAAATTTGCCTTTTTCTTTAGTATATCATTACCGAAGTCAAAATTGAGTGTCGCTTTTTTTTCTTTCTTTTTATTTTGTTAGTCTTTTAAACACCTAGCTTGCTCACCTGCTATATTCCTACAGCAGGTGTGTGTGTGTGTGTGTGTGTGTGTGTGTGTGTGTGTGTGTGTGTGTGTGTGTGTGTGTGTGTGTGTGTGTGTGTGTGTGTGTGTGTGTGTGGAGCGGGAAGGTGTGCGCACAGGTGTATAACGAGTGAATGCCTGAGTACACGTCAGAACATTTCCAGAGTGAGTCCAAAGTCTGTCTCGTCTCAAAGGTAATTAAGCAAGACTAATTATTCCCTCCCTACCTACCTACCTACACACACACACACACACACACACACACACACACACACACCTAATTAACCTCCGTACCTAAGATGAAATACACCCATCCATTTCAGGAGAGCAAAAACAGAGAGGCCTAACAGAACCCACATATTGGCTGGAGGCGGCCAATCTGTGCACACATATACACTTTACGTCCCGTGCCACCCTTGTCCTACTTCTCACATCATCCACACACGACAATCTTCCTCCATCCCTCTCCTCTTCCATCCCTCTCAACACCCCCCCACGACTCCACTCCTCTTCCCCTCCGTCACCCTCCCTTCTCCACCCGCCGTCCCACGCACAGATGGTGGAACATTTTTAATTAAAGTCCCCGCAGCCAGCTTTCGTGACCGTCCGGCGAGGGAGATGAGACAGCGGCAGTGGTGGTGGCGGCGGTGGTGACGGCGGCGGCAAGGACGAGGGTGGTGGCGGTGGTGGTATGTCCTGTGTCCGCCAGATGCTGCAGCACCGCGCTATGTATTATCAAGAGAGTCTCCAGACGGCGGTCTTGTCATCTGTCCCCGCACAGGTCAAGACGCTGCAAGGGCAATATTACGACGGCTGACGAAAGAGAGAGAGAGAGAGAGAGAGAGAGAGAGAGAGAGAGAGAGAGAGAGAGAGAGAGAGAGAGAGAGAGGGGTGAGGGGTAAGAAGGGATGGGGCTGAAAAGAGGGAGAGTGCAAGGACGGGGAGGGGAAGGGAGGGGTCAGAAATGGCCCATCTTGGAGCTGGTGTTGGTGTGGTTGCCTGACTGGTGTTGGTGGTGTTGGCTGGGAGGGGGCGGAGAGCAGTCATGCACGCGGGACACGAGTCTTTTACACCTCACCGGCGAGAGGGAGCTCCTTGCTTCACACATTTTTAGACATTTTCATTCGTTTTTTTTTTTTTTTGTCACCATACTGAGTGTGACATGTCATCTCAATGGTAGAGAATATTCATTTAACAAACTTTGCTAACTACTCAGGGTGTTCTTTCCTGTGACGTTTGTGTTTCTTACGCTACTGTCTGGACGGTCACCTTTATACATCTGGTTTAGTTATGAAGGTTCTCTCCACAATACACTGTTATGCAAGTCTCTTCTGTAGCACAAAGATCAATGTATCTGTGTCTGAGTCAGGGCACAGCTCACAACAAAGCCTCGCCTAACCACGACGGTGCAACAACGGAAGGTAAACAAAACTCGATTCAAAACCTTACCATACAAATCATAATTTCCTCCTCCTTTTCAAATATTTTTTTTCACCAATTTTTATTACAACGTAAGGAGAAAAACACAAAAGCCACGAAAATTACACATCACTTCACTAAAACAAATATAAAAATGTAATCATATAAAATAACAAAAGGAAATCACCAAATACTCAAGCAACGACAAGAACTTCCACGGGAGAATATTTTTTACACGAGTACCCTTCGAGGAAGAAAAAGGGAGAAAAAACGCACACGAACACAATCGACAAACAATTAACTTCACGTCCAAACTCCGGACAAGCCGTAAGCTCCCTCTGTCGCCTCGTTTTCTTTTAACTTCTCTGCGTGTAGACTGCAGAAGAGAGGACAGGAGTGGAGGGGGAAGGAGGACTAAGAGAACGAAGAGGAGGGGGGGAAGGGGAAGGGGAAGGGGAGTATTACTCCACCTCCCATTTTGTCCCCTACCTATTCCCCATTTTTTGTTAGTCGTTCCCTCCCTTAACTACCTTTTCTGGCCCTCTCCCTCTCCCTCTCTCTCTCCCTCCCCTGTATACGTAGCTCTCACGGCCAGCCTTTGTTGGTGGCACTGTTGTTGTTGTTGTTGTTGTTGTTGTTGTTGTTGTTGTTGTTGTTGTTGTTGTTGCTGTCGCTGTTGTTGTTGGGGTGGTTATCGTTGTCGTTGTTGTAGTTGTTATTGTTGTTGGTACCGTTGTTACATGTGTTCTCTATTCTATTCCAAACACATCCTCTTCAAACTTTTCCCCTCTCCTCTCCTCTCCCTCCACCACCACCACCTCTCTTGCCATTTGTCTTTCACCGGTCTCTCTCTCTCTCTCTCTCTCTCTCTCTCTCTCTCTCTCTCTCTCTCTCTCTCTCTCTCTCTCTCTCTCTCTCTCTCCACTACCACGACCTCCATCACCTCGTCCGCCTTCTCCTCCTCTTCTTCCTTTCCATCTTCCTCTTTCTCCTCCTCCTCCTACTACCCCCTCTCATCTTCTTCCTGCTCCTAATCCAAGAAAAAAGATAAGACGCCATTATTCTCATCACGGACTGCCGCGTTATTTGTACTAAAAGGGAGCAGAGTACGGCCTCAATGGGGCAAGATGAATCCTGTGAATCACATTACCACAAACACACGCGTCTCCAGCCGATTTCTTCAGTGTTTCGGCGCACCCCACGGAAACCCAGACGAAGCGGTGAACGGCGGGGTTAAGAGAATGGGCAAGGCAGGGGAGGGGGAGGGATAACCAAGAAAAAGAAAGGGACGGCCAAGGGAAGGGAGGGAAGGGAAGGAGTCGGGAGGGAAGTTTTGGGAAAAATGGAGAGAGAGAGAGAGAGAGAGAGAGAGAGAGAGAGAGAGAGAGAGAGAGAGAGAGAGAGAGAGAGAGAGAGAGAGAGAGAGAGAGAGAGAGAGAGAGAGAGAGTCATTACTTAAATATTGTACATGACGGGGAATTATAAAATTGTAATTTTAGATTCATGAATAAGTACAGCAACCAAAAAATCAAAACAAAATAAAGCACATCGTTTATAGAATTGATCGTCAACAGCAGCACTCCCAACATAAATAGCTGAAGTAGTAGTAGTAGTAGTAGTAGTAGTAGTAGTAGTAGTAGTAGTAGTAGTAGTAGTAGTAGTAGTAGTAGTAGTAGTTCAGTTCAATATTCTTTATTCACACAAAAAGTATACACATACAATAAAAGTAAAATAGTAGTAGTAGTAGTAGTAGTAGTAGTAGTAGTAGTAGTAGTAGTAGTAGTAGTAGTAGTAGTAGTAGTGGTAGTGGTGGTGGTGGTGGTGAAGTAGTGGTGGTAGTGGCACCAGGTGTGGTGGTGGCAGTGGTGGTGGCAGTGGCAGCAGTGGTGGTGGTGGTAAAAGCAGGTGGTGGTAATAATGGCAGTGGTGGTGGTGGTGGTGGTGGTGGTGGTGGTGGTGGTGGTAGTAGTAGTAGTAGTAGTAGTAGTAGTAGTAGTAGTCGTAATAGTAGCAGTAGTCGTAGTAGTCGTAGTAGTAGCAGTAGTCGTAGTAGTAGCAGTAGTCGTCGTCGTCGTCGTCGTCGTCGTCGTAGTAGTAGTAGTAGTAGTAGTAGTAGTAGTAGTAGTAGTAGTAGTACTGATAGTAGCAGTAGTAGTCGTGGTGGTGGTGGTGGTACTATCGCCAAGGCGGCTGCTGTTGCTGCTATCGTCGTCATCGTTGTTCTCGACATTGCAAAAATAAAAGAGCGGAGAAAAGCTCCTGAATTCTAAATTTGAATGTTTTTCCCTCCTCTTCCTCCACCTCCTCCTCCTCCTCCTCTTCCTCCTTCTCCTCCGCCTCTCCCTCCTCCCCATCCTCGCCCCTCCCGGCTCACTTGGACGCGTGCGAGGCAACACACCAAATAAACACTAAAACAAAAATATTGGCACAGCTTCCCGTTGCCTGCGCTGCCTCATTTTCAAGGACACACACACACACACACACACACACACACACACACACACACACACACACACACACACACACACCGCGTAGTGTAGTGTTTAGCATGCTCGACTCACAATCGAGAGGGCCGGTTTCGAGTCCCGGGGTGGCGAGGCAACTGGGCAAGCCTCTTAATGTGTGGCCCCTGTTCACCTAGCAGTAAATAGGTACGGAATGTAACTCGAGGGGTTGTGGCCTCGCTGTCCCGGTGTGTGGAGTGTGTTGATGTGGTCTCAGTCCTACCCGAAAACGGCCTACGAGCTCTGAGCTCGCTCCGTAATGGGGAAGACTGGCTAGGTGACCAGGAGGCGACCGAGGTGAATTACACACACACACATCGTCTCACGCTTCCCGGAACATTCTCCACATCCTCCACCTTGACATCCTGCACGCCCTAAGATTATTCCCCTCCTTTCGTTTTCTTTTAATCCGTCGTGGCCGTCTTTCTGTGCGCTCTGAGTCTCATTTCCTTCCCTCAATAATGAGACATAATTTCTGGGTCTCTTCTTCCATAAGTAATTGGTCACAGTATCATAACTCCCGTGGCTATTTCCGTGTTGATTTACTGCTCTCTTTTACCCTCTGTCCATCCTATTTTCCTACACACGACCACGAGTCGCTACACCTCCATCGTTTCTTAAAATTAGCCAAGATCACCCAACCCAAAAATTGGCCCCAAATTCACCTCACATCATCACTTTTTTTTTCTTTCCAACCTTTCTAAACCTGACGCAGCTCTCGCCCACCTAATCTCTGGACGGCATTTCCCGCTCTTCTTCCCACGCCTCACTACGCCTCCTCATCTTCCCCACACCGCCTCTGAAACCAATCACCTTCACAGTGTCCTCCCCAAAATCGCATCTACTCATTCACCCCTTCCCTTCCTGCAGCGAAACGTTTTCCATTCATGAAGTTGAACTAGCTCAATAATTATTCGCCCCACTAACCTTCCCCCAACCTTTGTCCTCCACCTCAGCCTTTCCTCAAAACTGCACGCTCTTGCTTCACTCCACCTACGGTATCAACACACGCTTTCGATGAACGACAGCCGTCTCATTTGTACAGGCTACTCAAATCATTCCATCCATTTTTTTCATTATTTGCATAGACTACTTCTATCTCTTTTTTTCTCAGGACTTTATTTGTTCGTTTTCCCTTTGCCAGGAATCACAGTTCCCTAAATTAAATACACTACCTTTCTCTTCGTCCTCACCCCTTCACCCTTGTTATCAAGCCTCCCTATCGTACTCTACAGCTAACCTCCCGTGCACCCTAACCCTTTCTGGATCTTCCTCCACCCTTTACTTTCCAACAGGACACATCACAGACCCTCCCTATCCACCCTTACCTCCTCTCTCCCTCCGCGCCGCCAAGCATCGGAGCCGCTACAACAACACCGCCATCAGCAATCTCAGGGCGAGTGACACAGAATAATTCCCAGGCTGGCCGCTTCCTTCCTCCATTTTCCGCGATAGGCAACGCTGGTCGGGTTTCCAGTCGCCATATGCCAGCTCCCGGGTGCCATCCGCTCACATGTAAATTGCCAATCGTCGTGAATTTACATGGCAAACACACACACACACACACACACACACACACACACACACACACACACACAGAGAGAGAGAGAGAGAGAGAGAGAGAGAGAGAGAGAGAGAGAGAGAGAGAGAGAGAGAGAGAACAGGAATCGAGTCGCCTTCGTCGTTTTCTCGCACGACAAAAGACTTGCTGACTGGAGCTGATGCGCAGGATGGCAGGCCGCGCTGTACCGCCGCTGTCATCTCCGTGTTGTGTTATCGCCTTATCTTGCTTAAAGGGAGTGGTGCAGGTTTACTCTTTCCTCATCTCTCTCTTTTTTCCTCCTCTCCTCGTTCGGTGAAATGGAGGAAAGAAGGGAGAAGAAAGGAAAGGTGGCGGAGCGAAGGGAAGACGAGGATGAGAGGAAAAAGATGGAGGTTAAGGTGGAATTGGGTTGAATGAACTCCTTTTATCTTCCTTAGAACTTCCTTCTGGGCGGATGAGGTCTACTTGTGTGTGTGTGTGTGTGTGTGTGTGTGTGTGTGTGTGTGTGTGTGTGTGTGTGTGTGTGTGTGTGTGTGTGTGTGTGTGTGTGTGTGTGCGCGCACACGCGTCAAAGAAACCTCTCTCTCTCTCTCTCTCTCTCTCTCTCTCTCTCTCTCTCTCTCTCTCTCTCTCTCTCTCTCTCTCTCTCTCTCTCTCTCTCCATATTACTTCCTCCACCGTTTTATTTATCGTTACTTGACACAGTAATCGCACAGTTTGTCTTTTTATCTTCCTAATTACTTTCCAGGAGAAAAGTAATAACTTAACTTTGCTTACTTGTTATTTATATTACTTCTTTGGTGTCGTTTCTTCTGCACGCTAACTTATCTCCACCCTTCTCCCCCTCCTCCTGCTCCTCCTGCTCCTCCTCTTCCTCCTCTAAAGACACAACATAATGAGCAAAGTTGTGTAGGAGAGATACATCATCCAGCTCTTGTAAGTAAACCTTTCCTTTATCTTCCCTTTCTCTCTCTCTCTCTCTCTCTCTCTCTCTCTCTCTCTCTCTCTCTCTCTCTCTCTCTCTCTCTCTCTCTCTCTCTCTCTCTCTCTCTCTCTCTCTCTCTCTCTCTCTCTCTCTCTCTCTCTCTCTCTCTCTCTCTCTCTCTCTCTCTCTCTCTCTCTCTCTCTCTCTCTCTTTTACGCACGCACACACTCTTATTCTTTCATCGTAAACTTGAAACGAAGAAGTCTCCCCAAAACTTGTAACGCTAACACTCATAATAAAGAGCACCGTCCGTCACCCGGCAAACATTTGTAGTCACGCAGCGCAAACAATGAGAGCCTAATTATTGAATACACGCCTGTCTTACTCGCCCACACACACACACACACACACACACACACACACACACACACACACACACACAGGCTACTGACAATGCCGGCCATCAAGTTAATCACACGCTGTCGATCTAATATTTCAATTCAGGTTCATAAATTGTAGAGTTGTGGTGATGGTGGTGGTGGGGGTGGGGCTGCTGTTGGTGTGACCGTGAGGGGCCGGGTGTTGTGGAGTCGGGTGCAATGGAAGGGCAAAAAGTCGTTCAAGTTTATAAATTTTCCCCAAAGAAGTGAGTGTTCGGCCTTGTATTATTCCTCGGCGCCGCTTCAATATTCCATTTGTGAAGATGATTTCCGACTGAGCGAAGCAGAAGCAGCAGCAGCAGCAGCAGCAGCCGTGTCTTCTCTCTCACTTTTTTTTCCCCACTCCCTCTCTTTCCCTCACCCGCAGTCCGCCACCATCACCGCCACTACCGCCAGAACCACCACCATCACCATCACCGCTTCATCTTTTTTTCCCTTGACAACTCTGGAACCTCAAGATTATTTTTATCATTTTTACGAGCACTCCCCAAAAATGGTGCTCTCGTGCGATACCCGTTTTCGATCACAACCTCTCATTCCCGTCCCCCTCATTCTTTTTTAGGAGGCAGAGGCGGGGAGGAGGAGGAGGAGGAGGAGGAGGAGGAGGAGGAGGAGGAGGGCAAGGGGAGTAGGAGGAGAAGGGACATGGCAGTAAGGGTGAGGAGGTCGCGGCAGGAAAGGACGGGAGGGATTTTAATCGGCAGGTTCAGTCGCTCCCCGCAAAATGCAACAGCCGCCCGACCCTTATAAAATGAAAAATAATAAAAAGGGGGAAAAATGCTACTGCTACTGCTACTCCTCCTCCTCCTCCTCCTCCTCCTCCTCCTCCTCCTCCTCCTCCTCCTCTTTCTTCTCGCCTTCCCGTCTCTTCCTCCTTCCCCTCATTCCCTACTCTATTTATTTACCCAATGTTCGTATCTTAACCCCAACTTGTCCTCGCCTTCCTTTCCCCACTTCTTTCCTCTCCTCCGCTGCTAAGCCCCACTCCCTACATCCTCACGCATCCACTCCCACAAACCTCTCCTTTTACTCCCTCTTTTTCCTCTAATACAATCCAAAACCAACACTTCCTACACCACTTCCATTCTCTCTCTCTCTCTCTCTCTCTCTCTCTCTCTCTCTCTCTCTCTCTCTCTCTCTCTCTCTCTCTCTCTTTCTTACTTTCTTCTTTCAATTCCTACTCCTTCCTTAATCCCTAAAACCCACACTTCCTATAACCCTTCTCTCTTTCTCTCCCTTCCTCCCCCCCTTCCTTCCTTCCCTTCCTCCAATCCCTCCTCTCCTCCCTCCAAGCCTCCCGCTCCATTTTCTATCATATCATCGCGGCCTCCCATCTTCTGCGGCCATTACCCACCGGCCCCTTGTTATCTTACTAAAAGAAAATTCTGTTGCCATAATTATCTGGCTGGGCAGGTCGGCGGCCTTTGTGGAGGGAGAAAATTCGTGCGAGTTATAGATCAGAGAGAGAGGCGACCATTTTAGGCAGCGGCGGGGACGTTACGATGAGACGCACAGAGTGTTACTAAGGGAGGAGGAGGAGGAGGAGGAGGAGGAGGGTGAAAGGGTGCAAAGCGTGGGTGACGGTGAGTGTGGCGTGAAATCTGTGGGCGGGAGGGTGAGTGGCCGTCAAGGGGGAGATGAAGGAGGTGGATGAACTCACGCAGAATGGGAGAGTGGGGGTGGTAGTGGTGGTGGTGGTGGTAGCGGGTGGGGAAGAGAGAGAGAGAGAGAGAGAGAGAGAGAGAGAGAGAGAGAGAGAGAGAGAGAGAGAGAGCTTATCATTTCATATCTCTCCTGTCTTTCCTTCTATTTTCTTTCTTTTGTGTCGAGTTGTATTAATTCAATATATATATAATCTCATTTTCACTTTAAAGTCATTTGTGTCGTAACATAATGCCAACATATTTTTAGCTTTTCAGTCTCTCTCTCTCTCTCTCTCTCTCTCTCTCTCTCTCTCTCTCTCTCTCTCTCTCTCTCTCTCTCTCTCTCTCTCTCTCTCTCTCTCTCTCTCAATCAGTCTATCTAACTCTCTACCTATGTACCTCTCTAAAACTTTCTTCTATAGACCATAACATGCTCAAAGACACACAACAAAAACAACACTTTCATATAACAACACTACTAGCCGCCAGGTTCCCAAGGCAACTGCACCACGCCACGGCAGCCTCCACATCCACGCCTCTTTTCACACACTCTGACAACACACGAACCGTCCCTCCCAACTATCCATCCATGCCCTTATAATTTAGACCAGCACCTCTCGCCCCATACCTCTGCCTTCCCTTCCGCGGCGGGCAGGGGCGCTAACAACACGATCAGCTAATTGGCGAGGCGAGCGAGCCGGGCCAGGTAAAAGTATCCCCAGCGACACAGAGACACAGGTGTTCTTTTGCCGTGTCACTGTACGGGAAAATCCTGAGCTGCAGGGATGAGTGAGACAAAGGACGCGTCATTACTTAGCGTGCCACTACTGACCTAACGAGGCACCGGCTGATGCATTAGAGGTCAAATTAGGGTCGTTGGGGCGTGGAGGCGAAAAATAAAACAAGGGTTGGAGATGGAGGAAGGGAAGGTACACAGGGATGGCCAGGTGAGAGATGACTCGTGACTCTCTCTCTTTCTCTCTCTCTGGCTAGCTCGATCGCTCTCGCTCTCTCTCTCTCTCTCTCTCTCTCTCTCTCTCTCTCTCTCTCTCTCTCTCTCTGTCCTTACGTAGCGACTCTCTCTGTCTACACTCCGCAGCCGTGCACTGAATCAGAATTAAGGCAAAAAGTGAATTAATTAAAAGAAAACCGTCCGTGATTTAAAGTAAAGTTTCCTTTTTTCTATTTTTCTTTCTTCTTCATTTAGTTTCCATCAACTAATTCCAGTCGTTAGTTAAATCAGAGTTAAATTATAAGAAAACATGACATATAAATTCTCGTCCTCAGGGAAAATTCACCGAGAGAGAGAGAGAGAGAGAGAGAGAGAGAGAGAGAGAGAGAGAGAGAGAGAGAGAGAGAGAGAGAGAGAGAGAGAGAGAGAGAGAGAGAGAGAAAAGGGAGGTAAGAGACAATGGCGAGGATGAGAGAGTTAATGAGTGGATTGTATTCTAATGATGACGGGAAGGAGGGAAAATTTCTTGGGGAAATGTCGTTAAGCATGAGAGAGAGAGAGAGAGAGAGAGAGAGAGAGAGAGAGAGAGAGAGAGAGAGAGAGAGAGAGAGAGAGAGAGAGAGAGAGAGAGAGAGAGAGAGAGAGAGAGAGAGAGAGAGAGATGACAAACTACAAATTATACTTATGCTTACACACACACAAAAAAAAAAAACATAAGTATGGGAGAAAAGGTCACACAGAAAGAAGGAAATAGGGAAGGAGGGAGAGAGTGAAAGTTTCCGTCGTCAACCTCATTAAAGGTTATGGTGGCGTGAGATGGTGAGCGGCGATAGTTCGTGCTAATGGTGACATAAGCCGACTGTGGTGAGAGAGAGAGAGAGAGAGAGAGAGAGAGAGAGAGAGAGAGAGAGAGAGAGAGAGAGAGAGAGAGAGAGAGAGAGAGAGAGAGAGAGAGAGAGAGAGAGAGAGAGAGAGAGAGAGAGAGAGAGAGAGAGAGCATTTATATGTAGAGCATGTATGTGTATTTAAACTAATCCCAGGTTTACTAATTACCTTAAAATGAAATTACCGTGTCCATTAATTACCCTTTTAAAATTACATTCAAAATTTTATAAAGCTCATCATCCAACACTTTTTGTCACACACACACACACACACACACACACACACACACACACACACACACACACACACACACACACACACACACACACACACACACACACACACACACACACACACACACACACACACACACACACACACACAAACACACACACAAATTCACACACACACACAGCTCAGTGGTTAGAGCGCTGGGTTCACAAGCCAGAGGACCGGGGTTCGATTCCCCGGCCGGGTGGAGATATTTGGGTGTGTCTCCTTTCACGTGTAGCCCCTGTTCACCTAGCAGTGAGTAGGTACGGGATGTAAATCGAGGAGTTGTGACCTTGTTGTCCCGGTGTGTGGTGTGTGCCTGGTCTCAGGCCTATCCGAAGATCGGAAATAATGAGCTCTGAGCTCGTTCCGTAGGGTAACGTCTGGCTGTCTCGTCAGAGACTGCAGCAGATCATACATAAAGTGAAACACACACACACACACACACACACACACACACACACACACACACACACACACACACACACACACACACACACACACACACACACTCACACCGCGTAGTGTAGTGGTTAGCACGTTCGACTCGCAATCGAGAGGGCCGGGTTCGAGTCCCGGAAAGCGGCGAGGCAAATGGGCAAGTCAACCTAGCAGTAAATAGGTACGGTGTTGTGACCTCGCTTTCCCGGTGTGTGGAGTGTCTTGTGGTCTTAGTCCTACCCGAAGATCGGTCTATGAGCTCTGAGCTCGCTCCGTAATGGGGAAGATTGGCTGGGTGACCAGTAGGCGCCCGAGGTGAATTACACACATACACACACACACACACACACACACACACACACACACACACACACACACACATAAAACTAGATAAAAAAAATCAAGGTTCCGAAGGTGCAGAGAAACAACAAACACTTGGCGGAAAGAAACATAAATGTATATTTTATGAGGCTAATTACCAAACAGATGGACAGACTGACAAGCATGACACAAGAAGGTACGACCTGTGATTTGCGAGTAATTGACGAGAGAGAGAGAGAGAGAGAGAGAGAGAGAGAGAGAGAGAGAGAGAGAGAGAGAGAGAGAGAGAGAGAGAGAGAGAGAGAGAGAGAGAGTGTGTGTGTGTGTGAGAGAGAGAGGGGGGAATCCAGCAGTAATAGTAGTGGTCGTATCGTGGGTGCCGTGCCGCCGTGCCGTTGGGCGTGCCTTGCAGTGTCGTGTCGTCCGTCAGGGAACACTTGGCGGCCATCACAATGACGCCCACTTAGCGAGCCTAACGATAATGTGTGCCGCAAGGTGATTGTTGCTGGTCGACCTCGTGAAACAGACGTAAAACATGATCGACGAGAGCTACCACTCCCCCTCCAACCGCATCCAGTTCACCTCTTTCGCTGCCCCTCAATTCCCCGATAGTAGTCATCCCCCACCGACAGGTTACTCCCTAACCAGCCTTCCTCCCGCCGTGAAATAAAGCTAGTATATTCCAAACCTTAATAGCGAAATGGCTCCAAACACACCACAAACAAACAGACTCGAAAGCCACGCATATAAATAAAATATATATATATATATATATATATATATATATATATAAAAAATACATACATACATGCCGAAGTAAAAAGGAAAGACAGAATATGGTGTATAGCAGCTATAGGTCAGGGTCGCTTTTAATATAATAAAGACAATGGTGTGATGGTGGATTTAAGCATCAAATTTACCTCCAGCCAAACCAGAAAATGTTTTGCTGCTGAACGACATCGAAACCTTGACCATAAAAATAAGTCCAGCTCGGTAGGGACGCAATTAAAAAAAATTGAACAAGGCCATTCACACACACACACACACACACACACACACACACACAGAGAGAGAGAGAGAGAGAGAGAGAGAGAGAGAGAGAGAGAGAGAGAGAGAGAGAGAGAGAGAGAGAGAGAGAGAGAGAGAGAGAGAGAGAGAGAGAGAGAGAGAGAGAGAGAGAGAGAGAGAGAGAGAGAGAGAGAGAGAGAGAGAATTAAGCAGCAAAAACCCATCCAAACCAAATACCAGAAGACTAACACACCAAAAAAAAAAAAAAAAAAAACTCAATAAATAAAAGCCAGAAAAAAGATAAGAAAACAAAACCGACCAAACAAACGAGAATAAAAATAAAAATCTGAACTAGGTGGACGATTCTTATACACGCGAGAATAAAACAATAAAAAAAGAGATAAAATAAAAATAGAAATAAAAGGTGAAAAAAGAAAAATCACGACTCCTAATCCTAGCCACCTAAATGCTCTTCGAATTCAGGCCACAAGACTAACGCCTCAGGCCACAACAGAATTCCAGTCGAAAATGCTCTGTAAATGCTCACAGTTCGAAGGCGGCGAGGCGGAGGCAGGGAGAGAGTCCAGGGAGAGAAGCAGGGAGAGGGGCGAGCGAGATGGACTAGGGAGAGGGGAGAGAGGGGAAGGGAAGGAAAGAGGGGTGGGGACCTCAGGCGGGCGTTAAGAAGATTAGGGAAAGACCAGAATTAGAGGCGAGGGATTGAAGTGTCGTGTTAAACGGACTCGGGGGCCGGTGGAAGGCAGGGCGAAGGAGGAGCCGCCGCTGGCATACCAACCGGACGGGGACAGGATGCCATTACCTTCAGTCGGGGTAGGAGGAAGAGGAGGGGAAAGAGGTAGTGGCATAGAACCATGAGGAAATGAGGAAAGAGGAACTGTATGAAGTATAACAAAAAACAAAGAGAGAGAGAGAGAGAGAGAGAGAGAGAGAGAGAGAGAGAGAGAGAGAGAGAGAGTTATATTTAGGAGCGCAGATAGTAAAGACGCAACAAAAGAAAGCTAAAATACGTTGAACAAATAAAGTGAGCGAAAGAATGGCATAGTGAAAAAAAGATAAAATTATAAATGGAAACAAAGTACATACACAAGACAAAAAAAAGGAGAAAGGAAACTAGGAGTGAAAACAAAAACAAAACAAAAAATAAACAAAACGTGAATAAATAGAATACAAGAGAAGTGAAGAAAGAAGTGAAATTGTTAAGAGGTTGAATGCATGAGAGAGAGAGAGAGAGAGAGAGAGAGAGAGAGAGAGAGAGAGAGAGAGAGAGAGAGAGAGAGAGAGAGAGAGAGAGAGAGAGAGAGAGAGAGAGAGAGAAGAGAGAGAGAGGAAAATCAAAAATATGAAAAGAGAAAGACAAAACAGAGCAGAAAAGAAATGAAAACTTGCAGAAAATA
>NC_059285.1:11276345-11303845 GCF_017591435.1 Portunus trituberculatus
CTATAAAATTCACCAATTGCAGTAAGTAGGTTAGGGAAACACTGAGAGCACTACCTTATGGCTGATTTGATGCCCTGAAGGCAGGTAATTCAGATGACACTGCGAAGCGCCAACCAGTACCATGACGACCTGAGGCAACCTTACCCGCTCTAAGTCAACTCAGATTTCTTCAGAGGTATTTATTTTCACTTATTTCCTAGAGCTTCAGCATCCCGTCCCTTCACATCTCACCTTGGCTTTCCTTCCTCCCTCGGTCCGCCTTCACGCGTCTTACCCTCATCTAATAATTAATTCCCTGGAGACTTTACAGCAAGCCTCCTCTTCCCACCAAACCACCACACCGCCTGCCTTTCCCCCAGTCCCTAGCGTGTCCCTCCATCTTCTACCTGGTATCGCTACTCGTCCTCCTTCCCCTTGCCTGTAATCTTCATAGCCACGTCTTCACACTGTTACTCTTCTTTCCCTCATCTTTTTCTTTCTCTTTCCAAAGTGGCATCTTATATCAAGCAGTCAACTAAGCAATGAGTCTTTTTCTTGCTTACTCACTGAGGCTTTTAACTAATCTGAAGTTGGAAATAACTAGATATGTTTCATGAGTGTTTGGCGCATGGCTTCTTTTAGTCTCTTATTTATTTTCATTTTTTTTTTATTTATACCATATGGGCTTTTCACGGGAATTTATGGGCTAAAGGGGGTACGTTTTGGGGTACCTTCTATCTCAAAGCCCACCCGCTAGGAAACCGTTGCCCCGAGTGAGGAAGCCCAACCTACACTCGGACCGTGGACAGGATTCGAACCCGTGCGCTTGAAGACCCCTCGGACCCCAAAACACGCATGGTTCCACTGTTTGTTTTTAAATGTTCCGAGCATACATCCTACAACGTGATCCCAAGATTGACCTTATAGAGCAGAAATATAAATACGGTGGCCGCGGAAGAATAATTATTACATATGTACAGCAGAGTGCCTTCACCTGCGTCGCACCACCTTCAATCGCAATGAAAGAGAGGAAAAGTTCTTTATATTTTTAATCTGTTTATTTATCTCTATACCATTTTATTTATTCTTTTTTATGAATATACATATCCCCATGGCGTGAGGATAAGCCGCTTCAAATTAGGGCAGATATAATAAAGCTGGTCAGCCCATGAATAATTAGGATCCAATGAATACTGAAGTCACTATCCATTAAAACTAATATAAAACCTTTCATTTACTCTGGCCAAGAAGCTTTAGTTCTCCTTCACTGTTCCTTTCGAGTCAGTGCGAGAGAGAGAGAGAGAGAGAGAGAGAGAGAGAGAGAGAGAGAGAGAGAGAGAGAGAGAGAGAGAGAGAGAGAGAGAGAGAGAGAGAGAGAGAGAGAGAGAGAGAGAGAGAGAGAGAGAGAGAGAGAGAGAGAGAGAGAGAGAGAGAGAAGAGAGAGAAGAAAGAAAGAAAGAGAAGAGAGAAAGAAAGAGAAGAAAGAGAGAGAGAGAGAGAGAGAGAGAGAGAGAGAGAGAGAGAGAGAGAGAGAGAGAGAGAGAGAGAGAGAGAGAGAGAGAGAGAGAGAGAGAGAGACAGACAGACAGACAGACAGACAGACAGACAGACAGACAGAGACAGACAGACAGACAGACAGACAGACAGACAAAGAGAGAGAGAGAGAGAGAGAGAGAGAGAGAGAGAGAGAGAGAGAGAGAGAGAGAGAGAGAGAGAGAGAGAGAGAGAGAGAGAGAGAGAGAGAGAGAGAGAGAGAGGCTAATATATTTCCAATGGGTGGAACAAGTGTGGTGGCCGCGTGCCGCACTTTGGCGCATCCCCCAGACTAGATTGTCGAGTTGTGCATTTTTGACAGCGTAATATATCTCCTGGCGAGCACAATTTTTGCAACAACATTACTCAAATTATTACTCAACCAGTTCGACGAGTTCCGGATGAGTTCGAAGCCACTGACCGGAGCTGGATTCTGTGCTACATATACCTTCCCTCTGCCTTCAACACAACACCACTTACACCAACACGAACACCAACATCTATTAGTCTTCCTGCTCCTCTTTCTCCTTCTCCTTTTGCAGTCCTATCTGTTTCCATACGTCCCATTTCTTTACGTTCGCTATCCTTTTATTTATCCTACCCTTTCCTCTACTTTCATCAAAACAGCACCAACACTATCATCTGATAGTCCTCCTGCTCCTTTCTCTCCTTCTCACTTTAAGGTTCTTTCTGTTTCTACACCTGTTCTTCTACGTTCGCTATCCTCTTATTTCTCTTCCTCTTTCCTCTGCCCTCATCACAACACCATTATTATCAACATCTCTTAGTCCTCCTCCTCTTCTTTCTTTCTCTTATATTCTTTTCCGTTTCTTCTCATTTTCATTTCTCTTCTTTGTTCGCTAAGTTGCATAAAATCCTTGTTTTATATCAAAGGTACATTTCTCATTTTAATTAATCTCTCCTTTCAAAAACTCTGCATACAGGACGATCAGATATATGAAGTGGTATTCCTGAAACTCGCACAACACACACAAACGGGAACATTGCCATTCTAGCTCTGACTGAAGACCCAAACAAAGCAAAGCAAAAGGGAAAACTAACAAATCTCCAGTCACACTTATACGGCCCATCACAGCCCATCACAGCCCATCGCAGCACATCGCAGATCATCTCACGGCATTCTGGTCCACCACTCGTCTACCTAATGCAAACCTATTCTAAGCCACACTAACCCAACTTAGCCCAGTCCTGTCCACTCCAGTCCAATACAGCCCAGCCCAACTGAGACCAGACCACCCTACCTCAGACTAGTCCAGCCTAGCCCAGTTCATTTCCAATTTGACGGGGTAGACACACACCTGTCCGCCAATAAAGATCAGGTACATTCCAGTCTAAAGGGGGGAGAGGGTGGAGGGACAAGATGAATTGACAGGTACTAATGGGAAAATAAACCTTAATGGCCGAGGAGAATGATGCCATAATCCCTTGCCGCGCCGCCGAGGGAGACTGACGGATGCCGGGAATTATCTGGCGCTCTCTTGCCAGCGAATTTAGGCTCAAAAGGGCTTATCGTCACCTGTTATTGATTGAGGGATCGACCAGGCAGGCGTGGCGCTAAATCTTTCCAAGCGCGTACAGAGGGGAGGAGGAGGGAGGCAGGGAGGCGTGGGAGAGGAAGGGAGAGGGCAATACAGGTAGTTGGAGAGGGCGAGGAAAGAATACAGGTAGGTGGGAGGGAGGAATACAGGTTTTAAAGGGAGGAATGAAGGGAGGAAGGAATATAAGTAGATGGAAATAACAAGCAGATGGAAGTACGAAGAGAGAAAAACAAGAATGCACTAGAATGGAAGTCAACATGGAGGGAGATGGAAGGAAAGAAGGAGGAGGGAAGGAGGAAGATAGGCAAAAGTCATGGAAAGGAGAGAGAAAAACAGATACACGGAGGATAACACAGAGCGAAAGAGAAGGATGGATGAGGGTAGGAGAGGTAGAGGGAGGGATGGAGACACAAAGAGGGAGGGAGACAAACACACAAAAGGGCAGAGAGGTGTGGAGAGAGCACGACAGGTAAATGGAGGGAGAGTTGGTAGTAGGGTGACTTCTCCAAACGAGGGAGAGAGAGAGAGAGAGAGAGAGAGAGAGAGAGAGAGAGAGAGAGAGAGAGAGAGAGAGAGAGAGAGGAGATGGTACCAGTACTAAAGTGAGAATATCAAAGTTAGGCAGACAGACTTGTGGGAGTGGAGGGAAGGGTGGAGCGTGTAAGTAAAGCGGGAGGAGGAAAAGGAGGAGGAGGAGGAGGAGGAGGAGGAAGGCTGGTAACACTCACACAAAAAGTGGCTATCCGTTGTTGCATGACGTCTTCCTCTATGGAGTACCTTTATTCAGCGCGTCATCGTTACCATGGTGCAGGTAGAACAAGAGAATATTAAGTAGACGGAAGGAAAAGGAGAGAACATTACCATTATCAGACGCTGTGTACGTAAACATATCCATTAATCTTTCTCCTCTCTCCTCTCTCTCTCTCTCTCTCTCTCTCTCTCTCTCTCTCTCTCTCTCTCTCTCTCTCAGCTAGGAACAATATTCCACACACCTACTGGAAGTCTTTTATTGTCACCACTATGTGTGTGTGTGTGTGTGTGTGTGTGTGTGTGTGTGTGTGTGTGTGTGTGTGTGTGTGTGTGTGTGTGTGTGTGTGTGTGTGTGTGTGTTGCGTCATGAACTGGAACACTTGTCCACCGCTGACAAAAGCACAGCCGAAACAAAGGACGTCAAGAGGAGGAGGAGGAGGAGGAGTAATACAAAGCAAAGAAGAGTACCTCGATGTCCTTGCAAGTTAGTTTGGTAACTACTACTAATAAGCTAAATCGTAGAGAGAGATCGGTACAGCAGCAGCAGCAGGAGGAGAAGGAGGAGGAGGAGGAGGAGGAGGAGGAGGAGGAGGAGGAGGAGGAGAGGAAGAGGAAGAGGAAGAGGAGGAGGAGGAGGAGGAGGAGGTGGAGGAGGAGGAGGAGTAGAAGGCCTCATAAGATACTTGGAGAGGTGGAGATCGACACAGCCAGTGAAAGAGGTCGGCAGGAGGAGGAGAAGAGACAAGGTCAAGGAACGAAGATCAAAGAAGGAAGGTCATCGAGGAAGTGAAGGACGTGTGAGTGTAGAGGAGGAGACATAATAGAGGTCAGAATGGGTCGCATATAAAAATGGAAAAAAGGAGGCCACGTACGCTCATAAAAGGAGAAATAATGTACAAAGTGTTACGTGAACCTAAGTATCATCTTAAAAAACATGGAGTTAAAAAAATGCTACTTTAAAAGAAATTTCCTGTGTGTGTGTGTGTGTGTGTGTGTGTGTGTGTGTGTGTGTGTGTGTGTGTGTGAGAGAGAGAGAGAGAGAGAGAGAGAGAGAGAGAGAGAGAGAGAGAGAGAGAGAGAGAGAGAGAGAGAGAGAGAGAGAGAGAGAGAGAGGTCGTACAACGCACAGGGGCACAATATACCACCATCACCTCCTAATGGTTAGTTCAGAAAGCTTGCAGGAGACATTGCTCGGATGGTCCCTATTGTAACTAACTTTCATCCGCCCCCCGCCATAGTCGTTCCTCCACTAAAACATTCCCTCACCCTTCCATTTTTAAAGTGTACCCAACAATCACTTTTATCAGTAAATCCATCTAGTCTTAAATGTCAAAGCCACCTTATGCTTCAGCCGTAACATTGTGATTATCAAATATATATAAATCATTCACCACTGCACTAAAGCGAGAAATTTTAGTTAAGGCTTGCTCGTCTAAGCTCTTATGTAAATTCACTCCTAAACGTATCCATTCTCAAAAATATCTCCCCGAGGCTCACTTCTAAAGCATACCGAGCTACTTTGCCGAGCCTCCACCCCTCTTCACCCACCCCTGCCTCTCTATACACCCTCACTCCATATCCAAGTATCCATTACAGCCTCCTTGATAACGACCTCACAAACTTACACCACTTGCACTCTATCCCTAAACACACCATTCCCTCCTTTCCAGCAAGCCTCTCGTTCTCTTTATCTCTATCTATTTAGGGATAAGCCTTGCCCTGATCTCTATTAACTGACAAGCCATATCCTTTACTCCTTTGTTCTTTGTTGTTGTCCTGCGGTTGATCCTCGTCCAGCCGTCTGTGGCACGTGGGTAGCAGGTGTTACGACCGTCAGATATTTAATATATTATATTGTATTGTGTTTTAGCTTAAGTTGTGATGGCGCCCTGACAGTAATATTTTCGTCGTGTATATATTTGTAATGCTTTCAAGACGGCCTTTCTTATGTATGTAATATTTACCCATTTATCATTTTATTGTATGTTACATTAGTATTTCGTGATTCGTATACATCTATTGTAATAATGTACTTCTATGCTTTTAGTGTAAGCGGGTGCCCGTCGGAGATTTTAGAGAGTGTCGTGACGTCATGTTTGCTATTGTCTTTGTGAGAGGAAGGCGATGGTGCCGGGACCAATGAGATGGTACTCTGATAACGCCCTCTGGCAGGTTTAGAGAGTGTTAGCCAATGGGTGCTCAGATGACATCATGTGACGTAATGTTTTCCCCTCGGACAAAGGCCTGTGAACCGACGCCACAAACTCAGACCACACTGAAGTGCCTGAAGGCTTGGACCTGTGACCGCCACTCCGCTCCCTCATATCTCTGGCTGAGTATCTTACTCCTTATTTCTCTGATCGTAGGGATTCTGGTTCTCCTTGGCACTTATTTAAGTCACTGTGTTTTGTGACGTGTGAATATTTTGGGTGTTTTGGGTGTTATCTGGTATATTTGGTGATTTCTCTTTGTCCAGCGCAGGAGACGCTGTCGTCCATTTTGTGAGTTGGTAAGCCAAGAGAGATTTTGGGTGTTTATTGTGGTTGTATTACCTAACAATCATATTATTTGTGGTGATTTACTCATTATTGTGTGTACCAGCCAGAGGGGAGGGCAAGTGTGTGGTGAATTTATTTACTTATTACTTCTAGTAAGTGTGGTACTTATTTATTTATTTTTGTGGTCTCATATTACACCTTTTTTCACCCTTAAGTATCTTATTTATTATATTTCTTGGTGCTAATGAGTTATTTCTTTTGTTGTGTATGTGGTGTTGAGCTGCAGGTGTGTTGACACCCCCACGGGTGACTTATTTCAGTATTGAGCAGTTAGGTTAAACTTATTTACCTGATTTATTATATTTTGTGATTCTATATTTTTGTGAGTGCTATTATTTTCTCTATTTGGATGTGATTACTATACTTTTAACTATCCACAGGCCCTTAAGTTTAATTTTGTTTAAGTTAACTTTGCTTACTTTTTTTAATAAATTAGTTAAGGATTTAAATTATTTCTCTTAACCTTTCCTTATTATTAGTTTTTCAGTTCTGTTACACCCTTGAACAGCCTTTTGCGTTAAGAACCGTTGCATTGAAGCCAAGTTACTCTTGACTACTTATTCTAATTTTTGTATTTAATAAGAGTGATTAACCTAATCAGTGACTGGTGCCCACAGCTCCTTGAGGGCACTGGGTCAGGCTGCTTGAAGGTCGTAACACAGGGATGTGTGTACAGGGACACATAAACAACAGATGAGATGTCCAAACAAGGTTCTTATTCTGTTAAGCAGATACACTCCGAAATACGACTACAATAGGGGAAAATATAAGTGGTACCACGCTACGCGGGTAGTCCATACGGCAGATGTCCACACGCTGCCTGGCGCTCGCCTAACTGATCGTACGGTAGGCTAGTTTGCCAGACGTAACTGTCCCACACTTCCCCCTCCTCACGCTCATAGGCGTCAGATTTCTTGAGCGTCTCTCTTAGCCTTGTGTCGTTCAGAGTGGGATGTAGGTGCTTCACCATTGCGGTGCTCTTGTGCAGCTGGAGTGTCTGGAGCTGGGGATGGGACAGGACGGAGGAATTGTCGGTTCCTCCACCATACTCGGCCACTGGGCATCCTCACATGGTAGTCTCTCAATCGTCCGACGCCCATCACAGTACCCACTGTATCCCATCGCTTCGTAGTAGCGTTCTGGATACGGACGAGGGATCCAATCTTGAAAGGTGGAAGAGGTAGAGCACGGTCGTTATACCGTGCTTCGACGTCCTGGGCACGTTTGGCGGCGCGACACTCGCAGCTCTCTGCTCTGGCCTGCCATACCTTCGCAAAAGAGCAAGCGTGGGCAGGGAGACACGAGCGAAGCGGGTGGCCGTAGAGTGTCTGGGCTGGGGAGCGTCTTGTGTGGGTGGGCGTGTTACGTAACTCCAACAGTCCCCTGTCAAACGCCTCATAGTCGATGTTTCCAGATGGAGCCACTTTCAGGATAAGATGTTTCACTGCCTTGACGGCAGCCTCTGCGTGGTCGTTGGACTGTGGATAATGAGGCTTTGACACAATGTGGCGTATTCCCATCGCTCCAAGAAGTCGGCGAGCTCTCGACTGGTGAACTGGGGTCCTCCATCCGTGCGGAGTGAAGACAAACGCTGAGATCTCCTTCAGCCTCTGAAGTCGTGGGTTTTCTATGGCGTCAAGTGTGTAATTGGTCAAAATAGATACAAGTGGGCGATGGTCGGTGACTAGGTCGAAGTTCTGTAGGCCTGCTAGGTAGAACTTGAATCTTGTCATTGCCCATACCACAGCCACTAGTTCAACCTCGATGGTGGCATAGCACATCTCAGCGTCTGTGAGGGAGCGCGAGCCACACTGCACGAGCCGGAACTTTCCACTGCCGTGATCCTGCAGGAGGATGTATCCCAACCCGAAGAGGCGAGAAGCGTCTGTCTGTAGGACAGTGGGTAGGGCCGGGTCGAACGTAGTGAGGACTGGGGGACTGGACAGGGCTTTCTTTACGTTGCTGAAGGCCTGGTTGTGATCAGCAGTCCATGTGAAGGTCCTCTTTGGGCTCATCAGAGAGCGTAAAGGTGCAGCAGCAGTGGAAATGGCAGAGAAGAAATCAGCCAGTTGATTGACTAGGCCCATGAAAGAGCGTAAGTCGGTCAGGTTAGCAGGCGTCGTGAAGTCTGCTATGGCACTGACTTTCTCCGGATCCGCTGCGATGCATTGTTCTGTGAACCGGTAACCACAAAACGATACTGTAGGTAAGGTCAAGGTAAATTTGGCAGCGTTGAGGGTGATGCCATTATCTCTGCACCTAGACAGAACCTGTCTGACACGGTTGAGGTGTGTAAGGTAGTCCTCGTCGTAGAGGAGGATGTCGTCCACTACCTTAACACAGTTTTGGACGCCTTGGAGTCGCCGCAAAGACAGAAGGCATCACCTGTCGCGGCAAAGCCCATAGGGCCACGGCAGTATTGGAAGCGACCATATGGTGTGATGAAGGTTGTCAAGGCCCGATCCTCTTCAGCAAGCTCGATCTGCCAGTACCCGCACAATGCATCAATCATTGTGAAGTATCGTGCTTTGGCGTCCACACTTCATATGGCAGCGAATGGAGTGGGTGAAGGGTGGGCTGGTCGTGATACTTGGTTGTTGAGTTTGGAAAGGTCAGTGGTGATGCGGATGCCTCCATTGGGTTTTGCTACGACGACCATCGGGTGAAACCAGGGAGATGGTTCGTCGCCAGCTGGAGTGATAACACCCTGTGCCATCATGGAGTTGAGCTCCGCCTTGACAGCGTCCCTGAAGGCGAGGGGAATCAACCTTGGGGTGTGGATGGCGAACGGTTGAGCGTCGTCCCATAGGTGGATTCGCATCGGTGGTCCAGCCATAGTCTTGAGCCGTGCATTCCTGAGGTCTTCTTTGTCCACGAGCACGTCCTTGTACTCTTCAAGGAAGTAACGTTTGGCCTCTGAAGGTGAGTTGAAGGACGGGAGTGGTGTAGCAGAAGACAGGGGTGGGTCGAGAGTGACAGCCTCGTGGCAGCTCCGTCTGGTGGCACTAGGCTTCGTGTGTGTCCTCTCATGTCCACTGGTGGTGGTGTGCCGGGCACGTATTTGCTTGGGGAAATCCTTCGGCACAATCCTCAGATCTCGGCAGAGCTCCCAAGACAGGAGTGGTGCAGATAAAGAACTGTGCACATCAATCCATCCATGACAGGAAACAGGACCGTAGGTAATTTCATCGTAGAATGAACCCAATGTGGCCTTCATTTTGGAACCGTCTGCGTTGTAGTAGGACACTTTGGAGGGTAGTAGGACACTTTGGAGGGTGGTACTAGGTCTCATTTGGTGGCCGTCAAGCTGCTCTCCTCCTCCTCGCTCAAGAGCTCGGACCTAAGCCTGTAAGGTGCTGCAGGCCTATGCAGAGATGATAGTGCCTCTTTACGGTCGTCTCTGCACCCGTGCTCGGGTATGGGATCGAGTCGCATAAGCTGTCAAAATAGCATTTACATTCCCCACACTGATAATATAGTGGTGAAGCTGCGCTCCGAGCAAGGCGAGCCGTATGCTGGTCCCCCCCGATTCGGGGGAAGTATGCCATACTGTACGCCATACGGTCCCCAACGGAACGCGGCCCAGATTTACCGCTGTGGGTGACAGCGATACAGATGGTTGGAGACGGTTGTTAATTGTTACTTGGGGTGTTTGTTCAAGGCTCCGCTCCACTGCGAGGCAGCGCTCAGCAGAGCGTCCCTCAAAAGCAACTAGCATCTATAATTGTCTTTGATTTCCATGCCGTTAAAATCATAAACTTCCTTGAACAAATATGTCTTCAATTTCTTTTTGAAGATATCGATCCTGGCACAACCTTTAATATCACTTGGCAGTTTATTGTAAATCCTTGGTGCGCATCTTGCAAATACTTGACATCCCATGTCAAGGTTATTTCTTGGCTTATGTAGTCTGTATGGGTCTGCATCGTGTTCCTTGGTATGTGCACAAATGTATGAGTGTCAGGGGTCATTTCTCTAATTTTCGCAGTATCATATTTACTCAGCCATGTTTCAAAGCAAGAATATCCAGATTCTCATCATTAATTAAAGTTCTGATTTCTATTGTCTTGTTTCCAACTGACTGGACATTTAATAAACCACATTTCAACATAAAGATCACAGCATTAGTAGCCATGATCTGTAATATTTCTGATCCTGTCAATCTCACTTTCCAACACAACACAACAACTATTATTCGCCGAGTGGTCAGTATTCTGTTTCTTAAACCTCACACAGTTTATGCATTTCTTCTCTGTAGATGTGCAATCCTTGGACTTGTGGTTGCCTGCACATTTAAAGCAAACGGGATGCTCACCATTTTTCTTGGCATTGCAGTTTGCCTCAGTATGACCATACCTTTGACAATGGTAACAGATAAGTGCATGATACCTGTCGCGAACCTGGTAAACTCCCCATTCAAGCTTAATCCTGTCCTGATGCTGATGCAACAACTGTCTTATCATTGGATCACATTTCATGATGTAATGAACTGTGCCCCCCTGCTGCTGGTTTGCAAAAAAATATTCTCAATCTTTGACTTGATATCAGGAACTGCTTGAAGGTAGTCATTTCTTGCAATAATTGTATCAATGATACCCTCCTTAGTCTCTTCCTTATGGACATTACATAGCATTATCTTGGGTTTAATTTTCTGAACAGATTTAGTTGTCAACTTTTCAACATTCTCCAGTTTCTGGGCTGCCTCATTTCTCAGACTCTCATCGGCAAAATTCATCACTATTTTTTTGCCATCATTAGCAAACTTTGTATCATTAATTTGCATTCCATCCAAAGCATGAGAAACTTCATTCTTCAGATTTGCTTCAGAATCCTGAGTTACCCTACAACAAGCAGGTTCTTTTCATCCTCCTCTTCCTCTTCACATCCTGCCAAGGTGTGGAATTTTCGAATCAGCAGAATTCAGCGACTCAGCAACTCCCGCCAAGCCTTCTGTTGCCTCATCGACCTTGATACTTATCTCCTCCATTCTTGCCATCTTATTATCAACTATTGCCATCATCTTATCAGCTTTAGCAGTAATGCTCTTCAAATCAGACTTAAATTCCTCAACATCATTGATGAATTTCTTCAGAGCTGACACCTCAATGAAGCAAACATCGCACAGATACCTCACGTTGCAGATATTTTCAGATTTAATCCCTGCCAGATTCACACATTTCGTATGAGCCCACCGGCTACACAGACAACATTTAATGAATTTTGCTGGGTCTCCAGAATCAGAGCTATACTTATAACAGAACGAAGGTAATAATGCTGAAATGGCATATTTCTCCGCCATCTTGGAGTCTTCCACTCCTTTTCACTTATTTTCTATCTAGCGGCAACACTTTCCATAAATGTTCCTGTTTTTTTTTTCATCACAGGACATTCATACACCACTGTGGTCACTGAGAAGTCAGTGAGAGCCTTTTTTCATGCAATAATATGCGTGAAAACCGGAGCACCACTACAGAACTAGCAAGTATTGTGCGTTTGGACGTTTGGCAGACGTTCTTCTTATGTGGCTATCGTGCTGCGTAGGGTTGCACCGGGGTTCAGGTGATGGCTGTGTTCGTACTACGTTGAGTGTAGACCGCTTGTTCTTGTCAGTTTTCGTAGAAGTCGTAGACATGCTGCAGAAGCGATCATAGTGGCCATACCGAGAGCAGGTCCCACATTTGGCAGCTCGGGCAGGGCACTTGTCCGTGTGTGCATAGTGTCCCTTGCGTCCACAACCACGACAAACACATGTTACAAACGGACTTGACTGGGAGCCGTGCTACTTCTTGTGGTCGTTGCCCGTTTGGTGAATTGAAGACGAAACAGGAGAAAAGTCAGTCTTCTGCGTTCGTGCTGCCTTTTTTGTCCTTCTTGTACCGTGAGACTGCTCGCATGGCGGGTGGGGCTCGTAGCGCGGAGGTGGTGGATCTGGTGGCCTCGTGTGACCTACACTCTGTTAACATCTCTTGGAATGAACAAGTGGCAGGCATTGCGATGAGTTTTTGCGTCAGCTCTTCGTCATTTACACCCATGAGGATTCCATGTTTAATCCACACCTCTTCGCATTCGCGAGCGTGAACTTTACAGACGTCAATTTCTTCTGATGCACTCTTCAGCCTAATGAAGAAGTCGTCAAACATCTCGTTCTTGGCATGTTTGCAGCTAGAGAATGCACGCCTGCGTAGAGCTTCGTTGTTCTGTCCTTTGACATGCTCCTGTAGCTTGTCAAGGGACTCCTCTATTAGAGTTGATGAGTCTGGGGGCACCTGTAGCGTGTACACGAGTGCTCGTTGCATTTGGAGTGACAGACACGCCCTCAGCTGAATAAGTTGCTTTGGCTGGGGCAACCTCGCCAAGTCCACCATAGTCCGTCCATCGTTGTCTCCACTCACGAAAAGTCTGGTACGTAACACCTGTGGCAAGGGGTGGTGGGAGCTGGGCGGGCGTGGGTGGTTTCGTTGGCGGTGGAGCCGTGTGGCGGCGTGGCGGCGTTAACGCCTCATCGTCTGAGCTCTCAGTCGTGTGTGGTGGAGTGGCTGCACTTTGTTGTGGCAAGGCAAGTCGTGTGAGGAAGGTGTCAAAACGTCTGTCTTCGTCTGCCCGACGTCTGTCCTCCCTCGCGGTTTCTTCCTCGCGACGACGTTCCTCCCTCGCAGCTTCATCCTCCCGTCGGCGTTCGTCCCTGACCGTGATCCACTGAAGAAGGGTGGCGAGGTCCGTAGCGGGGGGCAAACTCACGTCGTTTGAACTTGCCGCGCCTGGGGTCGCATGAGATGGCTGCGGTGGGGGTGATGTTGCCGTGGGTGGGGTGGGCCGTGAGGCGTCTTCCATGGGTTTACGTCCCTTAACCATGATTGTCTGTGTCTCTTAGCCAACCTACGTCTCAACGACTTGAACAGGGATTACGGCATGGTAGAAAGAGACAATGGCAGAGGCAGTGTGGCAATATAAGTGCTTGTGAAGTGTATGTAGGCGGGAAAAGACGATGCGTTTTGCTTGAGGTGGATACGAGACGGGAGAGTGACACGGTGCGTGTGGCTTGCCTGGCACGGCGTGTCAGTGTGCCCCAGGGCAAGATGCAGAGTGGGGTGTACAGCACGCGCCCCGTTTTTTCCCGTCGATGTTAACGCCTCTCTCCACAATTTCGTCTTTCCCTTAACACTACACAATATAGCACTATATCACAGTATCATGCCACAAAACACTGCCACTGGACACACCTGAAGTGCTGGTAGTAGGAGTAGACTGCTCAGTTGTAGTCTCACTGCGCCATGTTCTTTGTTGTTGTCCTGCGGTAGATCCTCGTCCAGCCGTCTGCGGCACGTGGGTAGCAGGGATGTGTGTACAGGGACACATAAACAACAGATGAGATGTCCAAACAAGGTTCTTATTCTGTTAAGCAGATACACTCCGAAATATGACTACAATAGGGGAAAATATAAGTGGTACCACGCTACGCGGGTAGTCCATACGGCAGCTGTTCACACGCTGCCTGGCACTCGCCTAACTGATCGTACGGTAGGCTAGTCTGCCAGACGTAACTGTCCCACATTTTTAAATTTATAATGGCTTCTCTATCTCTTCCCGCAGTCTTACCTCACCATATTTCACCCTCTTTAAGTCACATCTCAGTCCATTATTGTCTACGACTAACTTACTCGTATCCTGTTTAAGTAAGGACTAGCTTCTTTAACTCACTCTGCCCTAGTCCTGCCTCACCCTGTCTCTCCCTGGTCAGCAATAGCCTCCATCAAAACAGGTCCCATTGTTCGACAGGCACTGATGTTTCACTCGGTCTTGAGAGCTCACTTAGCCTCACTATAATAAATTCGAAGAGAAACATAGTATTTAATTTAATACCCTGAAGGTCTGAATTTCATAACATTAAAGAATTTATTGCTATCATTTTATTGGTATTTTGTTCACCTGTTTTAAAAATAAATAGGATATATTGAGCTCTCTCTCTCTCTCTCTCTCAGGAGATGAAGCCTGGACGCAGCAAAGCTATGGACATTTCAGGCAATCTCACGTAAACAGCACGTATATATTATGTTAACTGTGGTCTCTTATTTAGAAAACGCGGAGGCAATTTTTGCGTAATGACGCATTTGTATTCATACAACAAAAAATGCATTACTATAATCACATCAACATAAATTAATTCCCTTAATATATGCGACAGAAAATAAAAACTTTACTTTCCTGAAGTTGGATGTAATAAAAAATATGTAAGTTATCATAATTTGAGACAAATTTTACATATTTTCCCTTTTAAATGGACGATATATTTTCTCTCCAACAAGAAATATATTTTTCCTCGATGACTTAGATTACCGAACAACACATGGAGGGGAAGGGGAAGGAGAGAGGGAGAGAGAGGGAGAGAGAGGGAGGGAGGAAGGGAGGAAGGGAGGAAGGGAGAGAGGGAGGGAGGAAAGGAAGGAAGCGTGGGTGAAGGAAGGAAGGGTGGGAGGCAAGGAAGGAGGGCTCAGGAGAAGGAATGGAGAGAAGCAGAAACAGCTTTACCTGATGACCGTCATAACAAAAGGTAAAAACGTCTAACCAAAAATATGAATATAAAAAAGTAATAATAAACAGTTTGAATACATTGATATTTCAAGCTCTCACTACTGTACACAAAAAGGCACTAAACGTAATGCGAGTGTTGAGGGAGAAAGTCTATGGCATGCAAGGTAAAAACTCCCTATATGCACCAGGAAACCCAACAAGCACGCAACATTAATAATAAAAATAACCTTCGAAATCAGCTGAGATGTAATAATCAATAAGGTGTCAATAAATCTTTCATAAACTATACTATATTGCCTCAAATATAAAGTTGTCATGTTCTTTATGTATAGACACACAGCTGAAAGGAAAAGAACCAAATAAATCACAAGAAATATATCAAAATCAAAGCATAATGGTCTTGAGAAAGTGTCATTGTGAACATGTTGTTGCTGTTATGTTTGCATTATTTGCTCTCAAGGTCACTTCAAGTATGTTACACTCCTATCTAAAGGAAACAAGTTCTGAATTGCCTTGAAAGTCAGAGAGGGGAAGGGTAAGCGAGGACGATCATCCCCCCCTTACACACACACACACACACACACACACATGCCCGGTAGCTCAGTGGTTAGAGCGCTGGCTTCACAAGCCAGAGGACCGGGGTTCGATCCCCCGGCCGGGTGGAGATATTTGGGTGTGTCTCCTTTCACGTGTAGTCCCTGTTCACCTAGCAGTGAGTAGGTACGGGATGTAAATCGAGGAGTTGTGACCTTGTTGTCCCGGTGTGTGGTGTGTGCCTGGTCTCAGGCCTATCCGAAGATCGGAAATAATGAGCTCTGAGCTCGTTCCGTAGGGTAACGTCTGGCTGTCTCGTCAGAGACTGCAGCAGATCAAACAGTGAAACAAACAGTTAAACACATGTATACCCAAACACATTGATCTTGCACCTGTGTACTACTTTCTCGTTAGCTTCGTGTATTTTCCTTTGAATTCCTCTTTTCTTTTTTTTTCCCCAGTTTACCCGAGACACCCATTAAGAGCAGGACACGCACATTTACTAATGAATCAAAGAAAACGGGGGACAGAGGGCTAAAAGGCGAAACAACTCCACTCCTACAAACACAAGGGCAGTCTTAAAGGAAGGTATAAAGCCTTGGAGGAGGGGGAGGAGAAGGAGGAGGAGGAGGAGGAGGAGCAGGAGGAGGAGGAGGAGGGAAGACAAAGAATAAGATGTCAAGACTGAAGGAAGAATAACTGTGAGATAAGAAAAGATAAAAGGATGCGTGGAAATGAAGGAGGAAAGAGAGAGAGAGATGAGAGAGAAAGAGGAACGTGCTTGAGAGGGAGTGAGTGAGGGAGGAAGGAGTGAGGCAAGAGACGGCAAGAAAGGAAGGAGGTAGTGAGGTAGGTAGGAAGGCATGGGAGGGACAGAGGAGTGTGGGGTGAGGAGAAGTGGGACTGGCGTGGCTGGGTGGTGGGCAAAAGTTAGGGAATTAGGGAAATCTTTCAGACTGATTCAAAAGGCTTTTCCTACACTAAGAGGAAAGTTATCGTTTTATTCCGTTTAGCGTGCGTATGTGCGTGTGTGTGTATGTGTGTGTGCGTCAGTAACCCCTCATTATACTTGCACCTCGCCACCCACATCTACAATTTATCTACGTTCTCCTCAACACATTTAATATACCCCCCACATTAGAGGTGAATGCCTGATCCGCTTTTAAAAATGTATATATGCATATTTCGTTTTATCTTACATCCCTCGAGCTTTACATACATTACGCTCCCTATAAAAGTGTCATTAAATCCACTTTGTCACAGGGAGAAGCGAAGGAAAAAGGAAGGTGGAACAGGAGATAAGAGAGAAAAGGGGCTAGAACAGCTTGAAGAAGGAGCGTGAAAACAAAGAGAAGACGTGGGAAGAAGAAGAGGAGGAGGAGGAGACACAGATGTAAGGAGGAATAGAGAGATAAAGGGGAGAAAGTGTTGGACAGAGCAGTAACAGGAGAGACTCAAGCAGACGAAATGAGTAAATATAGTATGTAGGAAGAAAGCGTTTGAAAGAGGGGATGAGATAATTAGGGAAGAGGTAAAGAGATAAGGAAATGAGTGTGTGAGGGGTGAAGGCAGAGGAATGACAAAGTGAGAGGAAAGAGATATCAGGGAAAGGAGACAGAAAAGGAGGTAGAAAGAGGAAGAAAAAAGATTGGGAAAAGTGGCAAGATTACAGGAAATTTTTAGGGGTGAGACCAACCAAGAAGAAATGGAAGAAAGAAGATGAGATTGAAAAGTAAGAGAGGGAAGAAAAAAGAAGAAAAGAAAAAAAATTCTCTAAAAGACAATACAGAGATGCGGAAAAGTAAGAAAAATCAACGATAAGAAATTTTAGCAAATTAAAGGAACATGAAAAGTGTGTGGAAGAAAAAGAGGAGGGAGAAGAAAAAGAAGGAAGTAAGCAAGGAAAGAGAGGAAAGGAGGAGGAAGGATATGAAGATGGAAGTTAAATAAGGAAGGAAAGAGAGAAAAAAAAGAGGAGCAAAGGGAGGGTGAAGAGAGAATGAAAGCAAATATGAAGAGAAGGAAAAATAAGGAGAAACAAAAGGAGACTATAAAAGAATATAATGAAGAGAGGAAAGTGAGAAGAAAAAAAGACAAAAGAGAAAATAAAGAGAGGAGAAAATCCAAGAGGAGGAGAAAGAAGATGACGAAGGGTAAGATGAGAGGAGAGAAGAGAGAAAGAGCAAGAAAAGAGATGAGGAGGGTGCCAGAAATGAGAAGGAAAGAGAAGTGGAGTAGGAGGAGGAAGAGGAGGAGGAGGAGCAATAAGAGAGATGAGGAAGGTGGCAGAAGTGAGGTAGAGGGAGGGAAGATCCAGGTAAGGAAGACGGTGAGGAAAGATGGCATCAATGGTGCCACCGTCCTTAATGGCTCCCGGTAATGGTGTCATCATATCCCAACTGCACTGCGGGACGACGATTAATATGCTCTCTCTCTCTCTCTCTCTCTCTCTCTCTCTCTCTCTCTCTCTCTCTCTCTCTGGTCAATTCCACACTTGATAATTCTCTTTACTATCTCTCCCTTCAGTTTTCTTTCGCCCTTTACTTTATATCTTCCTTCTTCCTCTCCTCTCTTATCATCTCCTTATTGTCCTTGCTCTCTACTCCTCTCTCCCCCTTTATCCACTCTCATCGTTTTTCCCTTTCTCTATCCCCATCCAATTCATTACCCTCCACCCGCTTGTCACACAACAAACATCCCATCCAGGTACGCCACACAAAGACATTCGTACAAAAATTCATGTGCAGACAAAACCTATCGGCTCATCTGATGGACACATAAATATATACTAATTACTGAAACTATTACATTCACAACTTTCCACAGTCCATATAATCGCACGTTGATAAATAATAATAATAAAAAAAGTACATGCTGTTGGTTCTGTGGGCTGCTCGTTACGTCCTCGTGCACGGCAAATTTTGTGGCATGAAAAACACGTCATATATTTTATTTTTTTTGTTAGTCTAAAGTCTATATACTAGATACATAGATGAACTGACGGATAGATCATTTAACTCACGTAACGCTGCCCTACACGTGACTTCCCTCATACAAATACATACGCACACGCCAGAGAGGGAAAGAGAATATATATATGCATACCTACATATACACTCTACGTACGCACAAAAAATACTGAAAGGTCACAAGATCAAAAGTTTTACAGCAAAATTTCAAAAAAGGGTATAATAAAAAAAAAAAAAAAAGAATACACGCGAACTAGAATGATGAATACAGGGAATTTCTTTAAGAATACACATCATTCCTCAAGACACTTTTAAATTCTTCGGTGATGCAAGTGAGAAAATATATAGCAGAGAAAACCCGAATTAAAAAGAATGACAGTAATAAAGAGATTCTGAGAGCGGACCATAATAAAACACAGCACTAAAAAATAGGGAAAATGAAAAATGTAGCAGAGTTAGAGTGTTGAGAGAACGTGTTCACAATTTCTCTCTCTCTCTCTCTCTCTCTCTCTCTCTCTCTCTCTCTCTCTCTCTCTCTCACTAAAATAATGGAGTAGGAGGCGGGAGAGTATTGGTGACGTGATTTATGGTAAAATTTATGGTACCTTCTCATCCAGCTCTCATTTTATTCGAAATTCTCTCTCTCTCTCTCTCTCTCTCTCTCTCTCTCTCTCTCTCTCTCTCTCTCTCTCTGGAGCGCTTTCCTTTTTAAATTATTACTATGTGGCTTTAAACATTCTCATACTTCATTCTTCTGTCTTTCCCTTTCCCCTCCCGTCAACTCTGTAGTCTTTCCACTCCACGTATACAAGAGTTAAAAAAAATACAAATGCATATAATTTTTCTAACCTAAATTCCCACAAACACATTCCCCATTTTTAGAAGCTTACACACGTTACTTACCCCAAGGTTGGATAGGGTGAGAGGAGGATGTTTCTAGCGTAGGGTATGTTTTGCAGTGTCTTGTTACGGACAGGGACAAGATAAGCTGCAGAGGGAGGGAAGGGCAGCTGGTGTGAAGAGGCATGATCCTATCCACTGCTCATGTTTGTAGGCTGAGTGAAATGTATATGATGTGCTTTTCTTACACTAATTTTCTTCTTTTTTTTCATCATGCTTTTCATTTTAATTCCCTCCTTGTTCCCGTTTTCATTCTTCTTAGTATTTCGATTATTTTTCATGTTTATTGGTGCTGTTTCTTCTATTTTTGTTCTTCCTCTCACTTTTTTTCATTGTCTATACTGAACTCTCTCTCTCTCTCTCTCTCTCTCTCTCTCTCTCTCTCTCTCTCTCTCTCTCTCTCTCTCTCTCTATCTATCTATCTATCTATCTCTCTAATGACTATTTCAGTCAGAACGAACTCTCACAACATGCACATAAAGAAGTCATTTTTCCAGACTTCCATTCTTCCTCTTCTCTTTAGCTTCTTTGTTTCTTTTCCACCTTTTAATTGCACTTTCTTACTTTCCAGGATTTATTTCCTCTCATCCCTTTTGTCTTAGGTTGCAACGTACCCCCTCTCTCTCTCTCTCTCTCTCTCTCTCTCTCTCTCTCTCTCTCTCTCTCTCTCTCTCTCTCTCTCTCTCTCTCTCTCTCTCTCTCTCTCTCTCTCTCTCTCTCTCTCAGCCATTCACTGATTGCCTGTTTTTTTTTCCCTCACTTTTGAAGCTATTTCATTCTCATTAGACACATTTGTCCTCTTTCACTAGTGTTCATTATAATTATCTGGCTGGATTCTCTCAGTTTCTCTCAGCTGTGACGATTAATGTAATGTTACTACGATTTATCCTTTCACGCTGACAACTTCCCTTCAGACTCCACCCTCATATCTACTACTAAGTATTATGTGCTCTCAGTATATCATGTGCCTTCCTTCCTATCACCTTTATACCTAACCATCATCAACATTTTTATATACAACCAATGACTTATTTCACCTATTCTACCCTTTTCTGCATTTCCTTACCCTTTACTTCCCGCTCACCCATTGCACTTTGATCTACCTAGCTCCAGTGTCTCTTTCTACACTATTTATTGCCTATCTTTTACTATTTTGTACACTATCATGCATTTCCTCATCCATTCCCTCCCACCAACACTTCACTCACTGTCTGTCTGTTCCGCCGCACCTCTCCCTCCCATTAGCACAGGATGTCTGGAAGCAACACACACCGTCACCACAAACACTCTTTGTTTTCCTCGTCGCCGAAGCATGCCACTCTTTCCCCCTCCCTCTGCTTCCTTCCATTAAAACTTTATTCACGTAATGTTGCTTCCCTAACCTCCTCCTCCTCCTCCTCCTCCTCCTCCTCCTCCTCCTCCTCCTCCTCCTCCTCCTCCTCCTCCTCCTCCCTTTCCCTCTCCTCTCCTCTTCCACCTCCTCATCCTCTTCCTCCTCTATCTACTCTGGCGTGCCTCAAGCGCTCCCCTTCGTATTATTAGTCCTAGTTTTCGTCTTACTCAACTTCAGTCTGCTCTTCATATTCTCTCTCTCTCTTTCTCTCTCTCTCTCTCTCTCTCTCTCTCTCTCTCTCTCTCTCTCTCTCTCTCTCTCGTGTGCGCGCCCGCTTCTTACCCAAGGTATCTCCTGCTCTTTCAACACCGCCTAATCCAGCCTTTCTTGTTCCTCACTTCCCCTCTCACGTTTCTTTCTCCTTCCACTTCCTTCCATCATTTTGGCGCTCAGTAGACGTTTTACCTTTCTTCCTCCTCTTACTAACCCCCAAGAAAGAAGCTCTCTCTCTCTCTCTCTCTCTCTCTCTCTCTCTCTCTCTCTCTCTCTCTCTCTCTCTCTCTCTCTCTCTCACACACACACACACACACACACACACACACACACACACACCTCCCTCCCTCCCTCTCCTTCTATCCCACCTCGTACGCCGTCTTCATATGCAGATGCGGCAGTAATTGAGTCGGGACACTGACAAGCGACGCCGAGAGAGTCTGAGTTACCTGGAGGGGGAGAGAGGAAGGGTGGGAGGGCGGCAGGGGATGGAAGGAAGGAAGGAGCGACTAGTGAGGATGAATACAGATGTTGAAGAGAAAGTGTTGTAGGATGAGGAGCACTGGAGAGTGTTGAAGGGTGGCGCCGGAGTGAAAGAGTTAGAGAATTGCTGGGGAGCGAATTTTAACATGACAAGTAGGAGGAGGAGGAGGAGGAGGAGGAGGAGGAGGAGGAGTGAAATATGCCCCGAGCACGAAATAAAAGTTGTATAAATAAAAACGCAGGGATGTCTATTACTCCTTTCAACATTTTCTTTAGAAAGATTATAAAAGAAACAAGTTCAACTCTCTTTTTTCTCTCATGATGAACTCAAACCAAAATAAATAAAAAAGATGCGGTGAAAAGAAAAGAAAGAGAAATAAGTGTGTCAAAAAGATTTATAGTCCCTTATGAATAAAGTTTAGCAAAAAAAAACATCAGAATCAATAAAGAGAAAAAAAAAAGACAAAAGAGGAAAGCTTGCGTGGGAGCGTCATAAATCTGGCGTGGCGGGTGGCGGCACAAGATTACAGGTGTTGGCCGGCAAGTGACTCAGGTGCGCGACCCAGACCTAGTTTACCTGTCACTAATTACCCCGCAGAGCCACCGTGTTTTTCGGGTTGCTTTCTTGGCATGATTTTTTCTTGAAGTGAGGGAGAGTCGGAGGGAGGGAAAGAGGGAGGGAATAATGGAGGAACGGAGTGAGGGACGGAGGGAGAGTTGCAGGAAGGAAAGGGAAGGACTGCTACCGAACGAAAACTTGTCAGTGGAGAAACAAAAGAGGAACCGAAAAGTAAGAGGAAAGGAGATGAGCGGGAGAACATCAGTGTAAGAATTAGTGAAGGAAAGGAAGAAGAGAAAAAAGTAAAGAAAAGAGTAAAGGAGATAAGATTTGGTAGAATGTAATAGGTGTGTTGTGTGTGTGTGTGTGTGTGTGTGTGTGTGTGTGTGTGTGTGTGTGTGTGTGTGTGTGTGTGTGTGTGTGTGTGTGTGTGTGTGTGTGTGTGTGTGTGTGTGTGTGTGTGTGTGTGTGTGTGTGTGTGTGTGTGTGTGTGTGTATTCAATCCTGGTTCAATTCACTATAAAATGGAAGCCACATTTAACCTCACGTTCTGCACATCAATCACCTGGGGCACCTCACCAAAGGCCTTAATTAACGAAATATAAATAGATAAACAAAAGAAGAAAGAATTCCATCCCAAAGAAAACCATTAAAAAAGAGGACAAGGAACATCAAACAAACCACTAAACAAACCACCAAACTTCTGTCTTTGCACACATTTCCTGTAAAAACACTCAATACTCACACAAATCGCCTTCCAGGAAAACAAACTCATTTCAATTAACAAAGCCAGTGATTAGCGTCACGAGGTAATCAGCACCACATTCAAAAAATATTTAGATCCTCAATGGAAGGTAGAAAAAAGAGGAAACAAATGTGTGGATGTATCCGAAAGTGTTCCTGAAGCAAAAATGTTGAACCTCTCTCTCGTTTTCTAAGTTTTATTAATACTTTTACTGGAAGACTGATGAAGTTTCTGTTGGAACGAGATGGGAGATTTTAGTAAACCCTTCTTAACGCTCTCTCTCTCTCTCTCTCTCTCTCTCTCTCTCTCTCTCTCTCTCTCTCTCTCTCTCTCTCTCTCTCTCTCTCTCTCTCTCTCTCCATATTCATTTTACACACATTATTTTCTACAAAGCTACAAACTTTATTTTCATCTTGCATACAGTGATAACGAAATCCTGTATATATTTATATCACTGTGTGTGTGTGTGTGTGTGTGTGTGTGTGTGTGTGTGTGTGTGTGTGTGTGTGTGTGTGTGTGTGTGTGTGTGTGTGTGTGTGTGTGTGTGTGTGTGTGTGTGTAGATTTGCAAGCCTGAAACAGAGCAATGCACTAACAAGACAATTCATTGCTACAAGCAAAATAAAAAGCGAGGTTTGTTCACAGAGCCGGGAAGCAACCTGTCCACTAATTAACCTGACTGTTTGCAAGATGTTTGCCTTCCTGGTGTGTGCGTACTTACAGCCTTATGAGCACCAAATGGACCAAAAGTGTGTGTGTTTATGTGTGTGTGTGTTTATGTGTGTGTGTGTGTGTGTGTGTGTGTGTGTGTGTGTGTGTGTGTGTGTGTGTGTGTGTGTGTGTGTGTGTGTGTGTGTGTGTGTGTGTGTGTGTGTGTTTAATTTTTTCCCGTAAATTTTTCCCCAGAGTTTTGTGCTGCACGAAGTTTGAGGTTACTATTGGACTGTTGAAATTATTACAGTTTGTGGTGATGCTTTGATATAAAAAACTGAACCATGTGGTAGTAGTATTTATTCTCTCTCTCTCTCTCTCTCTCTCTCTCTCTCTCTCTCTCTCACCACATAAACAAGGAAATTGCGAATCACTTTCTTATGCCTTCTGCACATCGGTAAACATTGATCCTTGCCTAACCTCACGTGGTCGCGGCGAAGGTGATGGTGATGATGTCGGCGGCTCGGGGGAAGTGAAGGAAAGGTGGGAAGGCAGCAGAGTAAGAGAGCCCCAGCATTAGATAACCTCGAGGAAAATTACTTCACGATATTTTTACTTATTTATTTTCTGGGAGGAAAGACGCCACTAAGATTAAAAAACAAGGAACTACATGGTGATGGTGGTGGTGGTGGTGGTGGTGGTGGTGGTGGTGGTGGTGGTGGTGGTGGTGGTGGTGGTGGTGGTGGTGGTGGTAACGAAGAGAAGAAAGGGTAAAAAGGGCAAGAAAATGAGAAGGAAGAGGAGGAAAATGATGAGGAAGCGAGAAAAACAGGTGGAGAAAAAAGAAAAGCGGAAATAGAGAATGAAAAGTAAGATTAGGAATACGACGAGTAAGAATAAGAGGGAAGAAAAGGAGGTAGAGGAAAATGAAATGAAACAGTAGGAAGTAGACAAGTAAGAAATATATGGAGAAAAGAAGGAAGTGGGAGTGAATAAGAAAAAAACACATACAAGGGAGAAAGCAGAAAACAAAATGAAGGAAGACATGGAAAAGAAAGATTAAAAAGAAATAATAAAAAAAATGAAGAAAAATAAATAAATGAAGTAAAATGAGAAAGAGGAGTAAGAAGAATAGCAAAGGAAAGAAGAGTAAGGGATATAATGAAAATGAGAAATAAGAACATAACGGGAGAGAGAAGCAAGAGACACAAAAATAGGGAGGAAGAAGATTATGGAGAGGAAGGCGAGTTACTATTATTATTATTAACACTACATATAAAAACGGCTTCTGGCAAACATTCTTCGGTGCATCTCGGCAAATAGAGGGAGGTGGTGGGCTTATCTAATCAAGGCGCTATGTTGAACTTAGAGCTTAAATGAAATTACCTCTCCACTCCTTTACTTAAAGCCTGGACGCACGGGAGGGACGCAGCTGTGTGGTTACTTAAAACTTTGCATATTGAGGCCAATTAGAATTTTAAGACTGAGCAAAAAAAAGCTTTAAAAAATCATAGGTTCGGTTAGAGATAAGTGTCTGAAGGGTGGATGACTGGATACAATAATCACGCACACATAGACAAACACACACACACACACACACACACACACACACACACACACAAACAGTCAGACAGGCAGAGTATGCTTCAGGGTAAGTAGCGTTGGACATAAAGGTACAAGAGGCAGTTTTAGTGTCGCCAGGAGGATAAGAAAATGTACTTGGGAGAGAGAGAGAGAGAGAGAGAGAGAGAGAGAGAGAGAGAGAGAGAGAGAGAGAGAGAGAGAGAGAGAGAGTGAGTGAGTGAGTGAGTGAGAGAGAGAGAGAGAGAGAGAGAGAGAGAGAGAGAGAGAGAGAGAGAGAGAGAGAGAGAGAGAGAGAGAGAGAGAGAGAGAGAGAGAGAGAGAGAGAGAGAGAGAGAGAGAGAGAGAGAATACTGAAGTTCATGCTTATTATTTATTGTGTCGTATAATTTCTCCCATGTTTAATAATGTTATTGGTATCACAAACCAAACTCTTCATTACATTTTCCAACCATTTATTTATTGTTCATCTTTCTATAAAAAAGAAAATATCAAACAAAAATTTCCACATATCCATCATTCCTTTTCCACGTGGTGTTCTGGAGATTTCTCACTATTCCCTCTCTTCACGTCTTTCTCGTTTCCTTCCCTCGCCCCGACGCGCCTCCCTTGCAGCCTCATCTAGCTCTCGAAACACCAGATTAACTAGCTGTCAGTAACAAGCTGTCGGGAAGGGAGGGAGGGAATCAGCAAGGGCGAAGAGTTGACACGGTCATATATATATATATATATATATATATATATATATATATATATATATATATATATATATATATATATATATATATATATATATATATATATATATATATATATATATATATATATATATATATAATGCTTGAAGTGAAGTATTCATATTTGATTTTGAAAGCTCAAGACTTCAAAAAATTCATGTTCAGAGCAAAACTGTTCAATTATCGCTATACTGGAGCCGAGGTATCGGCGTTACCGATAAATTGGTAACGCGTAGATAATTATCCAATAAATGAGAACCTAACTTCTTTATTCAGATCAATTGTTCCTATAATTTGTCGTTACAATGCCATCTATGCTAATTCCTTCACCACAAAAAACGTAAAAGTTAAACAGTATAGTCATTCTTTCAACCATTTCACTAGTAAATTTTATATATTTTCTTGTGCATGTGTTTCTTTCAGTGTGCGACAAAGTATTGTTTCAACAGACACGTATCAAAAATTAAACTATATTGGTCTTTCTTTCGTGACTTCCACATGTCCCTTTTCTGGTAAACGGCATTGAGCAAACCCTTTTAAGAGAGAGAGAGAGAGAGAGAGAGAGAGAGAGAGAGAGAGAGAGAGAGAGAGAGAGAGAGAGAGAGAGAGAGAGAGAGAGAGAGAGAGAGAGAGAGTTGATGGAATTTTGCAGTAACAAAATTCAAAAGTATTCAGAGAAGTTGGACTTAGGATGCATAAAGTCAAACGATTAGTACTCGTAAGTGCTATTATCAATTTTTCAATATGTTACAATTTTGTCGCTAAATCAATCATCTGTGAAATCATGAATGATAATTAAGCAAAGATAACATATTGTCAATTCTATCTTTACTAAATATTTAACATTAGTAAGAACGACAACCCATATTAACAATATCTCTCTCAGCGTGATTGAATATACTGAGCACGAGACAATCTTTTCCCCCACGCCACGTTGTAGGACGTTGTTTTCATCTCATTTCATCCTGATAGCACAACTACCATCACATCTGTATCTAAAGCTGAACTTTTCTCTCAAACCTTTACTAACAACTCCACCTTGGATAATTCTGGGCTTGTCCCTCCCTCTCCTCCTCCCTCTGACTATTTCATGCCTTCAGTCAAACTTCTTCGTTATGATGTTTTCCATGCCCTCTCTGGCCTAAACCTTCGGAAGGCTTATCGACCTATTATTCTCAAAAACTGTGCTTCCGTGCTTGCACTTTGTCTGGCCAAACTCATTCAACTCTATGTATCGATTTCTACCTTTTCTTCTTGGTGGAAGTTCGCCTACATTCAGGTTCTTCCTAAAAAGGGCGACCGTTCTAATCCCTCAATATATTCTCCTATAGATTTAATGTCTTGCTTGTCTAAAATTTTTCAATCTATCCACAATAGGAAGATTTTCAAACATCTGTCATTTCACAATCTTTTATCTGATCACCACTATGGCTTCCGTCAAGATCGTTCTACTGGTGATCTGGCTTTCCTTACCGAGTCTCTTTTAGAGACCACGATGAAATTTTTGCTGTTGCGTTACATATATCAAAAGGTTTTGACAGAATCTGGCACAAAGGTTTAATCTTAAAACTGCCCTCCTACGGTTTCTATCATTCTCTCTGCAACTTTATCTCAGTTTCTTTTCCGAACTTTCTATTCCTGCCGTGGTACACGGCCACTGTTCTTCTTCTAAATCTATTAGCAGTGGTGTTCTTCAGGATTCTGTACTGCCACACTCTCTTTTAATTATTCAACAATGACCTTTATCTAACTTCTTGCCCTACTAACTCCTAAGCTGATAATGTCTTCCTACACCTTTCCACGTCTTTGCAGAGACGAACAACTCTAA
>NC_059285.1:11306345-11313845 GCF_017591435.1 Portunus trituberculatus
GTTCAGTACAGCAAACAGTATTCGCTGCGCAGGTGGGAAGGTCAGGCTGGCTTGGAGGCATAGCTGGATCTGCTCGCTGGTGAGCTCCCTGATCTGTTGTCGGCTCCGCTGAAGCAAAGTGTCATATCGGAGCATGGATATCGTGAAAAAGATAATCTATGTCTCTACAGCTGGACCTACAATATTCACCTGTGAGGAGTTCTAAGTTCTTTTCTTACCTGCTAACAAGACACCTTGAATGTGTTGACCCTTTTCTTGCCAAGGAACACACCAGAGTGTACTCTGTCCATCGGTTTTTCAAAAACGGGAAAACAATTAACAGGATCGTGATTGTTTAGTGCCATGACAACCCACCTCCTGCGGCTGTCTCATTTAGTTTTCTTCCTTGTCTTTCTCCTCGCGAGGTGCGTCCGATGCATCTAGACCAATCCTCATGTTACCGGTGCTGGGGTGTGGGGCATATTTCTCGCTATTATTCTGCCCCAGAGAAGTGCGCCTAGTGTGCGTTTGAACACGACTCCTGTCCGTGCCCTAATCGAGCCCCGCCGACTGTTAATGACCCCGAAGCTTGTACTTAGTCTACTCTTACAGCTGTTGAAATGAGGTCTAAGTAGAATTGCCTTCGTTACAGTGAGCCCGGCGTGAATGTCAGGCACGGTTGTCCCAGACCACGATCTGCTTCCCGGATGCGACCACCACCCCCGCCACCGCCACCTAGCAGTATCACGCCTCTCTCTGGTTCTCCACCATCCGTTTCGCCACAGGCTGACGCTCTCCGTGAGCTTTTCAGTAAACTTACTGCTACATCTGCGGCCTCAGCAGTAAGGCTAAAGAAGATTGAAGCTTGTATAGCCTCTTCAGCAAACAATTGGCTACCTAAAATGTCTTGATACCTCCCTCAACTTTTTCTTCATTAACTTCTGCAACATTCTCAGTCATAGATCTAATTTTCAATCTGTGCAACATCACCTCTTCTATACTAAACCTCATTTTCTTTTTTTCACCGAAACACAGCTGTCTGAGGCAAATGATAGCCCCTTCCCTGTTCCCTCCTACTTTCTTTATTCTCATTTTCGTTCCAAAGCTGGATGTTGCGTCTATGTGCGCAACGACTTAACTTGTTCTCGTGCCCATGCTCTTGAATCTTCTGAGTTTTCCACCATCTGGCTTAGACTCAACAGTCACTTTCTAACTAAATTTATCTGTGCTGTCTATCTCTCCCTTAACTCCTCTGACTATAGTAAATTCTTTGATTATTCAACTTCCAAAGTTGAGCACGTTCTGTTCCTCTATCCTTTCTCGGAGATCTCCATTCTTCGAGATTTCAATGTTCACCACCAGCTTTGGCTTTCCTCTCCCTTCACTGACTATCCTGGTGAACTAGCCTTCATCCATGACTTAGACCAAGAGGTGCAATTCCTGACCATCTTAGAGACACGCCCAACATTCTTGATCTCTTCCTTACCTCTAATTCTTGTGCTTATGCTATTGCCCTATCTTCGCCGTTGGGCATCTCCGATCACAATCTCATTTCTCTTTCTTGTCCAATCTCTCCTATTCTTCCTCAGGATCCCCCAAAGCAGAGGCGCCTATGCCAGATAGGGGGGACCTGAGAAGGTATTATGCTGATTTTTCCTGGAATGATTACTGCTTCCGTATCAGAGACCCATCTCTTTGTGCTGAACGCATAACAGAGGTGATAGTGTCTGGCATGGAGGCGTTCATTCCTCATTCTTTTCTCAACCTAAATTTTCTAAACCTTGGTTTAACACAGCCTGTTCTCGTGCTATACACAAAAGGTACTTGAGTCTTCCATCTCCTGAATCTCATGCACTTTATATTTCTGCCCGGAATCATGCCAAGTCTGTTCTTCAACTTGCCAAACACTCCTTCATAAATAGAAAATGTCAAAATCTTTCAAACTCAAACTCCTCGTGACTTCTGGCATCTGGCCAAAAACATCTCCAATAACTTTACTTCATCTTTCCTCCTTTATTTCATCCTGATGGCACCACTGCCATCTCTTCTGTCTCTAAAGCTGAACTCTTCTTCTCAAACCTTTGCTAACAACTCCACCTTGGATGATTCTGGGCTTGTCCCTCCCTCTCCTCCTCCCTCTGACTATTTCATGTCTTCAATCAAAATTCTTCGTAATGATGTTTTCCATGCCCTCGCTGGCCTAAACCCTTGGAAGGCTTATGGACCTGATGGGGTCCCTCCTATTGTTCTCAAAAACTGTGCTTCTGTGCTTGCACCTTGCCTGGCCAAACTCTTTCAACTATGTCTATCGACTTCTACCTTTCCTTCTTGCTGGAAGTTTGCCTACATTCAGCCTGTTCCTAAAAGGGTGACCGTTCTAATCCCTCAAACTATCGTCCTATAGCTTTAATCTCTTGCTTGTCTAAAGTTTTTAATCTATCCTCAATAGGAAGATTCTTAAACATCTGTCACTTCACAATCTTCTATCTGATCGCCAGTATGGCTTCCGTCAAGGTCGCTCTACTGGTGATCTTCTGGCGTTCCTTACTGAGTCTTGGTCATCCTCTTTTACAGATTTCGGTGAAACTTTTGCTATCGAGTTAGACATTTCAAAAGCTTTTGATAGAGTCTGGCATAAAGCTTTGATTTCAAAACTGCCCTCCTACGATTTCTATCCTTCTCTCTGCAACTTTATCTCAAGTTTCCTTTCCGACCGTTCTATTGCAGCCGTGGTAGACGGCCACTGTTCTTCTCCTAAATCTATTAACAGTGGTGTTCCTCAGGGTTCTGTCCTGTCACCCACTCTCTATTATTCATTAATGACCTTCTTAACCAAACTTCTTGCCCTATCCACTCCTACGCTGATGATACCACCCTACATCTTTCCACGTCCTTTCAGAGACAACCAACCTTTCAGGAAGTCAACAGATCACGCAGGGACGCCACAGAACGCCTGACTTCTGATCTTTCTAAGATTTCTGATTGGGGCAGAGAAAACTTAGTAGTTTTCAATGCCTCAAAACTCAATTCCTCCATCTATCAACTCGACACAACCTTCCAGACAACTATCCCTTCTTCTTCAATGACACTCAACTGTCTCCCTCTTCCACACTGAATATCCTCGGTCTGTCCTTTACTCATAATCTTAACTGGAAACTTCACATCTCATCTTTTGCTAAAAACAGCTTTTATGAAGTTAGGTGTTCTGAGGCGTCTCCGCCAGTTTTTCTCGCCCCTCCAACTGCTAACTCTGTACAAGGGCCTTATCCGTTCTGGTATGGAGTACTCTTTGCATGTTTAGGGAGCGGGTTCCACTCATACAACTTTATCAGATAGGATGGAATCAAAAGCTTTTCGTCTCATCAACTTTCCTCCTTTGACTGACTGTCTTCAGTCTCTTTCTCACCGCTGAAATTCATCCCTTTCTATCTTTTATCGATATTTTCATGCTAACTGCTCTATTGATCTTGCTGACTGCATTCCTCCCCTCCTCCTGCGGCCTCGCTGCACAAGGCTTTTTCTTCCTCTCATCCCTATTCTGTCCAACCCTCTAATGCAAGAGTTAACTAGTATTATCAATCATTCATACCTTTCACTGGTAAACTCTGGAACTCCTTACCTGCTTCTGTATTTCCATGTTTCTACAATTTGACTTCTTTTAAGAGAGAGGTGTCAAAATATTTATCCCAGGCTTTTGACTAATTCTTTCAAATCTTTTGGGGTATGTGCAGTTCCAGTGGGGCTTTTTTCTAATATTTTTTTGCCCTTGGCAGTTCTCCTTCTTGCATAAAAAAAAGTCTGAGGACTTTGGATCTTCTATGATAGAGACTCAGAAGGTGGTGACTACTAATATTACTTTCTTAACAGAAAGACTAGACACTCTTTCCCCCACTATTAACAAATTATGCAACCTCCAGGTACAGTCTCACAGGAAGCCTGAAGCAGCCTTTCTCTCCCTACAATCGGGTCACCGTTCAGCACGCCGGCCTGTTCGATAGAGCGGAGAAGCTTCATGTACTGTCCTGGAATGCTTGTGGAATTACAGGTTTGGCAAGTTTTCTGCTCTGCATGCCTATATCTGTAAACATCATCCCAGTGTTATATTTCTTGAAGAAGTTTTTGTTCTCTCCGGGTTTGTGTCATAAGTTCACACTGTCAGAAATTGTCTCATTACCTTTGTCCACTGATCTATGCAGCACCGGTTTCTTGGCTCTTTAAATGATCTTGATACCACCTTCCAGCTCCTTGAGATGACGGTAGGATTGGGTATAATGAGACTGTGTAATGTGTAATGCAACAGTCGGACTCACGTTCTTCCTCCTCCAGCGGATGGTGGTATTATCTATATCGGTGATTTTAATACATGGCATCTAGTTTTGGGGGACATTTCACAGACATCTAATAGGAATGGAGTTCAGCTGTTGCGATATGTGTCGTTACCACCTCACCCGCTGGGACTGTGGCGATGCCACTCACTCTCGTAGAGGTACACTGGACCATGTTCTCACCTATACATTGCTCTCAATATTCATTACACCCAGCTACCCACACAAGACACTTTTCCCACACGCAATCGTATCAACATTCCACCTAAATGTTGTCCAAATTATATTGCTTATATGATTGCTTTCCTTCCATCATCTAATGTAAAGTCACCAGAGGAACTATATTCTTCTCGTGTTCGTGCCACAAATGCCTTTTACTCAGGAGGCGGTGGCGTACTGGATAAAGTGGTGAGCGTGAGATCAGGCAGACGTCCACGCGTAGGTTCGAATCCCACCACGTACCACCTTGAAACCAGGTAAGTTTAGATCTGTCTCTCACATCATGTTTTGCCAAGGTTATGGAAAGGATTCTGCCTAATCGCCTCATGTATCCAGTGGAAGACAAACTTTCGCCCCGATTGTTCGGTTTTTTTCCCTGCAAGAAGCACTCACCATTATTCTCGCCTCTCCTCGAACAGTGTGGTAGCTTTTATTGACCTGAAAAGTGCGTTTGACATAGCTAACAAAGATATCATTCTGGATCAATTAGTAGATTTTAACATCAAAGGTAATCTATTGGAATGGATAAGGGGCTATCTTAGCAACAGAGCCTCTAGACTACTTTTCAATGGTGCTTACAGTACATCTTGCGGCTTCGAACTAGGGACTCCTCAAGGTGTGCTCAGCCTTTTCCTTTTCAATTTATTAATTCATCGGCTTCTCTCATTGTTACCCAACACTCCTGGAATCAACATCATATGTTATGCTGACGACATCTGTATTCACAACTACTCGCAGAGGACCTACAATGTTATCTCAAATTCTTCTCCAGTGCAGCAGCTTCTTGTGGTCTTCTAATATCACTTGATAAGAGCAGAATCTTTTCTCTACGCAGTCCGAGACTCCTCCCAGAATTTTCGGTTGGAGAACGTGTCATCCCGCTGTGTACTCAGTAAATGTACCTGGGCGCTCCAGTTCATATCCCTCGAGCCACTCTGGGACGACGTGTTCACCCTCTCATCAGTGATCTCCTGGGTCATCTTGAGAAACGTTTCACACCTCTAAAGACACTCGCCACCAGAGGGAAGTGTATATCAGTACTGTTAGCCAGAACTATTTATGTTACATTCATACGCTCAGTAATAGATCATCTCTCATTTGCTTTAATCCACCTTCCTAAAACCTCTTTAATCCTCTTGACAAATTCAGATTAAGGTTATGAGATTGATATTGTGTTGTCCGTCAGCAAGGAATATTAATATGTTATCAGAGCTCAAGTTTCCTTTTTTCGCCGAAAGAATACCCTCAAACTTCGTTTCCTTCAATATCAAATGTCTTCGCACACCACACCTTGTACTTTATTACTCTCATGTTGTTTGGACAGCGATGGGGCCCAACGTAAGGCTACCCCAGATTCATCATGGAGGTCGTAATCTTGTAAAGAATGTGTGTTCTCTGCTTCATCGTCTTCACAGCAATATTGCAGAGACGGATGTCTTGGCGTTTTCCTCTCCCAGTTGTTCTCTTTACTCCGAAATCGAAAGTGGAGGTAGCTGTACTGCAGAAACAGCGGGCCCTAAAAACCATTGCTGCGGTGGCCTCATCTATCCCAGCGCCACACAGCATCTTCACCGATGGTTCCGTGCAGCCTGATGGGCGGGCCGGTAGTGTTGTCTTCCACCCGGACATGGATCTCCCGGTGGGAGGTTGGATTGGTCGTAGACTTCCTGACGGCTCTAGTTCAATGTATTGTGAGTTCCAGGGAGTACTCGATGGAGTGGTTTTTCTTTGTCAGAAGGGAATTAGTGACGTAAATATTTGCGACTCTGTCAGCCCTTCATGCTATCAACTCATCACGTGCCTCCTTCTCTTCTGGAAAACGAATCCTGTCTTTACTAGCAACAGCACAAGATCACTCTATAGTTATGCGATTTGTGTGGATTCCATCTCATGTTGATCGCTCCCATAATGATGCGGTGGATAACCTGGCGAAAGCAGCTTGTGGACTAGCGCCCAGCGTCAATCAGCCGCTACCTTCCCTGCACTGCTATTGGCAGAGACTCATGTCGGTTGCTATGTTGGCTGTGGAGGAAGCAAAGGACACCCAGTGGACGGGCAGCGAGTCTATCGAACACTATGTCTCTTGCGGACACTCTTTCAAGTATTGTCACACGGGCCTAATGGTTCGTAGACACAAGGTGGCGTCTGCACGTATCAGGCTGGACTATTAGCCTGTGGGGCAAGTCACTGGACTGGAGAAGAATCAACACTTCACTACGTGTCAACTCTGTAACTCACCTTTCTCAAGTACTTTGCAACATTATTGCTTACATTGTCCATTAGTTAATGATATGTTGCCAAGGGGACAGACACTCCTACAAATATGACATTTTTTTGTTATCATTAGATCATTTAGACACTATACTTGTCCACCACCCACACTTTGCGGGTCTTTAATTCACTGTGTTTAATGAATCTATTGGTTTGGTTTGTATATAAGATTCAAAACAATTACCACAGTAACTTTATTTTATTGATATTGTATTCATGTCTTAGTACTATATTATATTTACTATGATGGATTGACGCTTTGCATAATAAATTGATTACAACAACTCCGTACAATGAGCACCAAGTTACTATCAACACCTCCCAAGCCAAAAAAGGAGGTCCGTGCAAGGTGACTGGCAGAGCACGGCAGCGTATCGGTAAAACACTGTACGGCAGTGGTTTCAAACTTCTGGTACGAATACCACTAGTAGGACGCGAAAACCTTCTAGGTGGTTCACGAATACTTTCGGAATCATATGCGATTATTAGTTAGATTAAATCAATGCATTTCTCAGAAAAAAATGTATACACAAGATAATCTGACATCGAACAGCTGGTGAAGAAACAGATGCATCCCTCGCATTAAATTGAGTTGTGTTCCTTGCTGTTAGTTCATTTGTGTGTTCTACTTGTGAATATATATATATATATATATATATATATATATATATATATATATATATATATATATATATATATATATATA